>NW_028274809.1:50063333-50220000 GCF_037043125.1 Eumetopias jubatus
CCCATATAAGAGCTCAGTTTCTCATCATCTCTCACCTGAACAATTACTATGACCTCCAGTCTCACCGTGTGGCAGTCTCTCCTCCCAATTTTGCCGATAAGATTTTTCTATCATGCACATTTGATCACTTTGAACCAAATTGATTCATCCCCCTAACCAACCCCAGCCATGCCATATTTCTTACCACTGGTCAAGTTTCAGTACATAATTCTTTCAATCAATAGCTTCTGTCTTTGATGGGTGTTTCAAAAATTCCTATACAATAGTGGCCATGAACTAAATTTTACTGTGTTTTTCAATTTATTTATGCACTTAAAATGTTATAAAGTATAGGGGCGCCTGTGTGGCTCAGTCGTTAAGCATCTGCCTTCGGCACAGGTCATGATCCCAGGGTCCTGGGATCAAGCCCCACATCAGGCTCCCTGCTCCGCGGGAAGCCTGCTTCTCCCTCTCCCACTCCCCCTGCTTGTGTTCCCTCTCTCACTGTGTCTCTCTCTGTCAAATAAATAAATAAAATCTTTTTTAAAAAATGTTATAAAGTATATAAAGAAATGAAATCAAAATGTAGACATCTATAAATTAATGACCTATCACTTAAGTTTATCTCTGCAGCCTTGGGGCTCCAAAACTCAACTTGTTTGCTATCTGACAGAGGATTTCACATGAATAAACTCATAATCAGCTCAGAGACAAAAACAACTCATATGCCAACTTCCTAAATTACAGGAAGAAATCATGTTCTCAAGAAATAATGCCACTTAACTCATTTTATCCATGTAATATGTAAAAGATCAAAATTTTATTCAGAAAATTACTTGCCTAGTACATGCAAAGGAAATTCACAAAAAACAGTGCATATGCAAATAAAAATCTAAAATATTTAACATTACTGAAAATGACTGTACACTGGGAAATAATTCCCAACTCAATATACAAGCCCCTGTAAGACCCTATTGCCCACATCTGGAGGGATATTAGATGAAAAGATAATCCTTTTTTTTTTTGAATTCCAATATAGTTAACATACAGTGTTGTCTTCATTTCAGGTGTATAATATAGTGGTTCAACAATTCCATACATCACCTTGTACTCATCAAAACAAGTGCTCCCCTTAATCCCCATTACCTATTTCACCCTTCCCTCCCAACCCTCTCCCCTCTGGTAACCATCAGTTTGTTTTCTATAGTTAAGAGTCTGTTTGAAAAGATCATCCTTAACAAAATATTAGCAAAAGAATTTATCAATGCATAAAAAGGATAATACATAATGACCATGTAGGATTTATCCCAGGAATGCAAGTTTGACTAATATTTGAAAATTAAGTTACTATATTAAGAAAAAACAAAATACATGATCCTCTCAGTAAATACAGAAAAAGCATTTAACAAAATTCAAAACCTATGCTTTTGTGATTAAAAAATAAAAACTAAGCAAAATACAGATTGTAACAAATTGCCTCTATCTGATAAAAGCATTTACAAAAAAAAAAAAAACTCCTATTGACATACTTAGTGATATATTTAGCATGAGCATTTTCTCCTAAAAACAGGCATAACATGAAGATGTCCACTATCACCACTTCTATTTAACATTTTATTGAGGTCTTAGTAAATTCAATAAGGAAAATTATTAACAGGCATACAGATTTAAAAGGAATAAATAAAACTGTATTTGCAGACACTATTTTTGTGTTTATCCAAAGCCCTAATGAATCAACCAAAAAAAGCAACTAAATCTAATAAATGAATCTATCAGGGACTCAGAATACAAGATCAATACAAAAAAATCAACTGTATTTCTATATACAAACAATAAAAAACTGGAAAATAATTTTTAAATGATACATTTTAATAGCATAATAGATCAATAAACAAAGCCAAAAGCATACAAGATTTCCACAATGAACACTATGAAATATTGCTGAGAAAAACTGAACCAAATCCAAAAGATGAAATTCATCATGCTAGTAGATAGGAAGACAATATTGTAAATAAATTAATTCTTCCAAGTTGATCTATTGATCCAATGCTATTCCAATCAAAGTCCCCAAAATTGGGGTACCTGGGTGGCTCAGTCAGTTAAGCGTCTACCTTCAGCTGAGGTCATGATCCCAGGGTCCTGGGATTGAGCTCACATCAGGCTCCCTGTTCAGCAGGGAGTTCTGCTTCTCCCTCTCTTTCTCCTGCTCCCCCTGCTTGTGTTCTCTTGCTCCTTCTGTCAAATAAATAAATAAAATCTTAAAAAAAAAAAAGAGCAATGATAAAATAAATGAGTCTAACTGTAACCAGTTGGTGGTATAGTTGATATTATCAACTAACATCAAAACACAGTAATTTGACTAAACACCCCCAGTGAGATATAGCCTTAGGACAAAAAGAACTGCAAAAATATATAAATGGCATCTATATAAATTGGCAGTGATATTAGTATTTTCATGAAGCAGTTTTTATAATGTATGCAGAATAAGGTAAATGAGTAATTATGTTGGTGTTATTGACAACTGGTATTTTTTAGTACAGAGAGAAGAAATACAGATGGTAAAATTGATGAGTTTAAGTTGAAATCCTGTTATATCACATTTGACTCAAAAGTATCAGTAAGAACTCATAATAAATTACTTAATAAAAAGAGAATTGGTATTTGCTAATTTTGTCTACCCTTAAGACCTAGTCAGGGACCCTAGCAACCATACTGCAATTTCTAAAATAAAAAGAGCCATGGCTTCTTGGAAAATGACTGCAGCATAAAATTTATAAGATGATCCTGGAACAAGCTGTCATAATAAAACATTAGGAAAAAAAGCCTCTGTCAACTTAAAGAAACTATCACTAGTCTGGAAGGAACAATTACATGTTATTATGTACAAGTTTCTTATAATAATAAAAATTACTCTGGGGTCACCATTGGAGAATGCTAGTGAACTTAGAGAATCATTTAAAACATAACTTTAGTAAATCATTATTTTGAAAAGTAGAATGCAAAGGGAAAAAAAGCACACTTTTACCCTTCCTTTCCTGCACAAACTGATCCTAAAGCTTGAATCAATTAGTTGATGAGGAAACACTTCTCATTAGAGAAACATTCTAGCTAAACATTGAAGAATGACAGATTCAAAAATTACTATTTTGCTCTAAGTACTTAATGGATGTGGGCATATATCAGTGATTGCTAACATCACATACACCAAAAAAAAAAAAAAAATCATCAGATATTATGTACCTCCTAATGGAAGAACATATCATCAGTGAAGTTCTTTTTTAAAGGAAAAAAAAAAAAAAACCCACCAGAATCTGAATATGATCACACTTCTAAAACTAGAAACAAGCATGGCAGGGGGTGGGGGAGACAGAGGAGACCACTGAATGACACTGGCAGCATAAAAAATTAAATACACTATTTAAAGAGACTAAAGTCAAATGACCCAGTTTCTTCCACAAATAGATTGCATTAAGAAAAAAGAGACAGAGATCACTTATATGACTAAAAGCCAAATCAACCGATTGCAATATACAAAACTTATTTGCATCCCAATTAGGACTATCAATTTGAAAAATTGGAAAAGAAAGAAAAATGAGAGAAATCATTTAAATTCAATAATAGAAAAGACTTACAGAAGTGCAGTTATATTAAAAATAACCCCGGGGGAGGAGCAAGGTGGCAGAGGAGTAGGAGACCTAAATTCCGTCTGATCTCAGGAATCCCACTAGACAGGTATCAAGCCATTCTGAACACCTACGAATTCAACAGGAGAGCAAAGAAAAGAATAGCAGCAACTCTCTGAACAGAAAAGCGACCACTTTCTAGAAGGTAGGACATGCGGAGAAGTGAATCCAAGGTGATATTTGAGAAGGTAGACGGCGGAGGACGGGGCCTCCATCAGCCGCTACTGGCAAGTGATAAAGTAGTGGAGCCCAAAATAGGAATGTTTAGAACTGGGCTTCTCTGAGGGACGTCACTCCAGTGGCTAAGTGGGGGGTGGAACCCTCGCTGGGACAGTGTGGTCTCAGGACCCTCGGGGTCACAGAAAGACCGGGGGTGCCTGAGCACGGCAGAGCTCCCAGGTATCAGAGCGGGAAAGCCAGCTGTAGAGACGGAGCTGAGGACTGGGCTCTCAGCTTGGGGTTGCCATAAACCGCAAGGGACCAGCAGGGACCCAACAAGTGGCAAATCTGGGGAGACCCCCCTTCCTCCCTAGGAAGGAGCAGCTCAGGAGCACACCACAGGGACCTGCTGGGTTTGGAGACTCCACACGGGGTCGTGTGCCAGAGATAGAAATGTTGGGTCACAGGCCAGGTGAGCACGGAGTGCGGCCGGAGACTGAGGAGACGGGAGTGATTGATTGCTTTACTCTGGGGGCGCACTGAGGAGTGCAGCCCCGAGTTCTCGGCTCCTCAGGGACGGACATTAGGAGGCCACCATTTTCACTCTCATCCTCCAAAGCTGTATGAAAGATTTCAGGGAACAAAAGCTACATAGAGCAAACTCGAACAGATTACTCAGCCTGTACCGGCAAGGACGGGGCAATACCCCTCCAGCAAAGACAGGTGAGAAACACTGCGACAAGCCCCTCCCCCAGAAGATCAGCAAGAACAGTCAACCAAGACAAAGTTTACCGATCAATGAGAACAGCAGAACGCCAGCACTAGGGGAATAATGCACATAGAATTCATGGCTTTTTTCACATGATTCTTTAATCTTTCAAAGTTAATTTCCTTTTTTTAACTTTTTCATTTTTTTTAAATTTTTCCTTTTCCCTTTTCCAACCAACATCTTATCAATCCCCTTTTTTTTAAGATTTTATTTATTTACCTGGCACAGAGAGACAGCTAGAGAGGGAACACAATCAGTGGGAGCAGGAGTGGGAGAGGGAGAAGCAGGCTCCTGGCTGAGCAGGAAGACCAGTGCGGGGCTGGATCCCAGGACCCTGGGACCATGACCTGAGCCGAAGGCAGATGCTTAAAACTGAGCCACCCAGGCGCCCCTTATCAATCCCTTTTTAAAATAATCTTTTTTATTTTTCATTTTTAGAGTCATATTCTATCCCTTTATAGTAGTTAACCTTATTTTTGGTATATAGATAAGTTGTTCTCTCTTTAAAATTTTGGGATACAGTTTCTTCTAACAGATCAAAATATACCCTAAAATCTCTAGTGTATGGCTTTGTTCTAGTCTCCTGCCTAATCACATACTCTCCCTTTTTTTTTAATCCTCTTCTTTTTTCAACCAACTTCTTATCAATTCCATTTACAAAATCTTTTATAACTATCTTTACAGTAATATTCCATCCCTTCATTGTATTTACTGTTATTTTTGTACATATTTTTGTGCATTTTGTACACTTTTTTCTTTCTTTCCCTTTCTTTTCCCCCAGTTTCAAGTCTCTTCTCATTTGTTTAGAGTATAATTTTCTGGGGTCATTGTTACCCTGTTACCATTTTGTTCTCTCATTCATTTATTCTCCTCTGGACAAAATGAAAAAATGGAAAAAAAATCATCTCAAAAAAAAGAAAAAGAGGCAGTACCAACTGCCAGGGACCTAACCAATACAGATATTAGTAAGATGTCGAAACTAGAGTTCAGAATGACGATTATAAAGACACTGGCTGGGCTTGAAAAAAGCATGGAGATACTAGAGAAAACCTTTCTGGAGAAATAAAAGAACTAAAATCTAACCAAGTCAAAATTAAAAAGTCTACTAGTGAGGTGCAATCAAAATGGAGGCTCTAAGTGCTAGGATAAATGAGGCAGAAGAGAGAATTAGTAATATAGAAGACCAAATGATGGAAAATAAAGAAGCTGAGGAAAAGAGAGATAAACAGCTACTGGATCATGAGGGCAGAATTCGAGAGGTAAGTGATACCATAAGACGAAACAATATTAGAATAATTGGGAGCCCAGAAGAAGAAGAAAGAGAGAGAGGGGCAGAAGGTATATTGGAGCAAATTATAGCAGAGAACTTCCCTAATTTGGGGAAGGAAACAGGCATCAAAATCCAGGAGGCACAGAGAACCCCTCTCAAAATCAATAAAAATAGGTCAACACCCCGACATCTAATAGTAAAACTTACGAGTCTCAGAGACAAAGAGAAAATCCTGAAAGCAGCTCAGGACAAGAGGTATATAACCTACAATGGTAGAAACATTAGACTGGCAACAGACCTATCCACAAAGACCTGGCAAGCCAGAAAGGACGGGCATGATATATTCAGAGCACTAAATGAGAAAAATATGCAGCCAAGAATGCTATATCCAGCTAGGCTGTCATTGAAAATAGAAAGAGAGATAAAAAGCATTCAGGACAAAGAAAAACTAAAGGTATTCGCAAACACGAAACCAGCCCTACAAGAAATATTGAAAGGGGTCCTCTAAGCAAAGAGAGAGCCTAAAAGTAAAACAGACCAGAAAGGAAAACAGACAATATACAGTAACAGTCACCTTACAGGCAATACAATGGCACTAAACTCGTATCTTTCAATAGTTACCCTGAATGTAAATGGGTAAATGCCCAATCAAAAGACACTAGCTATTAGATTGGATTAAAAAACAACACCCACCAATATGCTGTATGCAAGAGACTCATTTTAGACCCAAGGACACCCCCAGATTGAAAGTGAGGGGGTGGAAAACCATTTACCATGCTAACGGACATGAAAAGAAAGCTGGGGTGGCAATCCTTATATCAGACAAATTCGATTTTAAACCAAAGACTATAATAAGAGATGAGGAAGGACACTATATCCTACTTAAAGGGTCTATCCAACAAGAAGATCTAACAATTGTAAATATCTATGCCCCGAACATGGGAGCAGCCAATTATATAAGGCAATTAATAACAAAAGCGAAGAAACTCATTGACAGCAATACAATAATAGTGGGGGACTTTAACACCCCCCTGACTGAAATGGACAGATCATCTAAGCAAAAGATCAACAAGGAAATAAAGACTTTAAATGACACACTGGATCAAATGGACTTCACAGATATATTCAGAACGTTCCATCCCAAAGCAACGGAATACACATTCTTCTCTAGTGCCCATGGAACATTCTCCAGAACAGATCACATCCTAGGTCACAAATCAGGTCTCAACCGGTACTAAAAGATTGGAATCATTCCCTGAATATTTTCAGACCACAATGTTTTGAAACTAGAACTCAATCACAAGAGGAAAGTCGGAAAGAACTCAAATTCATGGAGGCTAAAAAGCATCCTACTAAAGAATGAATGGGTCAACCAGGAAATTAAAGAAGAATTTAAAAAATTCATGGAAACCAATGAAAATGAACACACAACTGTTCAAAATCTTTTGGATGAAGCAAGGCAGTCCTAAGAGGAAAGTATATAGCAATACAAGCCTTTCTCAAGAAACAAGCAAGGTCTCAAATACACAACCTAACCCTACACCTAAAGGAGATGGAGAAAGAACAGCAAATACAGCCTAAACACAGCAGGAGAAGAGAAATAATCAAGATCAGAGCAGAAATCAATGAAATAGAAACCAGAAGAACAGTACAACAGATCAACAAAACTAGGAGCTGATACTTTGAAAGAATTAACAAGATTGATAAACCCCTGGCCAGACATATCAAAAAGAAAAGAGAAATGACCCAAATCAACAAAATCATGAATGAAAGAGGAGAGATCACAACGAACACCAAAAATATACAATTATAAGAACATATTATGAGCAACTATATGCCAGCAAATCAGATAATCTGAAGGAAATGGATGCATTCCTAGATGTGTATAAACTACCAAAACTGAACCAGGAAGAAACAGAAAACCTGAAAAGACTTATAATGACTAAGAAAATTGAAGCAGTAATCAAAAATCTCCGAACAAACAAAAGCCCAGGGCCAGGTGGCTTCCCAGGGAAATTCTACCAAACATTTAAAGACGAATTAATACCTATTCCTCTGAAACTGTTCCAAAAAATAGAAATGGAAGGAAAACCTCCAAACTCATTTTATGAGGCCACCATTACCTTGATCCCAAACCCAGACAAAGACCCCATCAAAAAGGAGAATTACAGACCAATATCCTTGATGAACATGGATGCAAAAGTTCTCAACAAAATACTAGCAAATAGGATCCAACAGTACATTAAAAGGATTATTCACCACGACCAAGTGGGATTTATTCCTGGGCTGCAAGTTTGGTTCAACATCCATAAATGAATCAATGTGATACAATACAGTAATAAAAGAAAGAACAAGAACTATATGATCCTCTCAATAGATGCAGAAAAAACATTTGACAAAGTACAGCATCCTTTCTTGATCAAAACTCTTCACAGCATAGAGATAGAGGGTACATACCTCAATATCATAAAAGCCATCTATGAAAAACCCACAGTGAATATCATTCTCAATGGGGAAAAACTGAGAGCTTTCTCCCTAAGGTCAGGAACACAGCAGGGACGTCCACTATCACCACTGCTATCCAACACAGTACTAGAAGTTCTAGCCACAGCAATCAGACAACAAAAAGAAATAAAAGGCATCCAAATAAGCAAAGAAGAAGTCAAACTCTCACTCTTCGCAGATGATATGATACTTTATGTGGAAAACCCAAAAGACTCCACCCCAAGACTGCTAGAACTCACACAGGAATTCAGCAACGTGGCAGGATATAAAATCAATGCACAGAAATCAGTGGCATTCCTATACACCACCACCAAGACAGAAGAAAGAGTAATTAAGGAGTCGATCCCATTTACAATTGCACCCAAAACCATAAGATACATAGGAATAAATCTAACCAAAGAGGCAAAGAATCTGTACTCAGAAAACTATAAAATACTCATGAAAGAAAATGAGGAAGACACAAAGAAATGGAAAAATGTTCCATGCTCATGGATTGGAAGAACAAATATTGTGAATATGTCAGTGCTACCTAGAGCAATCTACACATTCAGTGCAATCCCTATAAAAATACCATCCAGTTTTTACAAAGAAATGGAACAAATAATCCTAAAATTTATATGGAACCAGAAAAGACCCCGAATAGCCAGTGGAATGTTGAAAAAGAAAAGCAAAGCTGGTGGCATCACAATTCCGGACTTCAAGCTCTATTCCAAAGCTGTAATCAGCAAGACAGGATGGTACTGGCACAAAAACAGACACATAGATCAACGGAACAGAACAGAGAGCCCAGAAATGGACGCTCAACTCTATGGTCAGCTCATCTTCAACAAAGCAGGAAAGAATGTCCAATGGAAAAAAGACAGTCTCTTCAACAAATGGTGTTGGGAAAATTGGACAGCCACATGCAGAAGAATGAAACTGGACCATTTCCTTACACCACACACAAAAATAGACTCCAAATGGTTGAAAGACCTAAATGTGAGACAGGAGTCCATCAAAATCCTAAAGGAGAACACAGGCAGCAACCTCTTCGACCTCAGCCACAGCAACTTCTTCCTAGAAACATCACCAAAGGCAAGAGAAGCAAGGGCAAAAATGAACTATTGGGACTTCATCAAGATAAAATCTTTTGCACAGCAAAGGAAACAGTCAACAAAACTAAAAGACAACCGACAGAATGGGAGAAGATATTTGCAAATGACATATCAGATAAAGGGCTAGTATCCAAAATCTATAAAGAACTTATCAAACTCAACACCCAAAGAACAACTAATCCAATCAAGAAATGGGCAGAAGACATGAACAGACATTTTTTCCAGAGAAGACATCCAAATGGCCAACAGACACATGAAAAAGTGCTCAACATCGCTTGGCATCAGGGAAATCCAAATCAAAACCTCAATGAGATACCACCTCACACCAGTCAGAATGGCTAAAATTAACAAGTCAGGAAACGATAGATGTTGGCGGGGATGCGGAGAAAAGGGAAGCCTCCTACACTGTTGGTGGGAATGCAAACTGATGCAACCACTCTGGAAAACAGTATGGAGTTTCCTCAAAAAGTTGAAAAGAGAGCTACCCTACGACCCAGCAATTGCACTACTGGGTATTTACCCCAAAGATACAAATGTAGGGATCCGAAGGGGTACGTGCACCCTGATGATTATAGCAGCAATGTCCACAATAGCCAAACTATGGAAAGAGCCAAGATGTCCATCGACAGATGAATGGATAAAGAGGAGGTGGTATATATATATATATATACACACACACACACACACACACACACGTGCACAATGGAATATTATACAGCCATCAAAAGGAATGAAATCTTGCCATTTGCAACGACGTGGATGGAACTGGAGGGTATTAGGCTGAGCGAAATAAGTCAATCAGATCAAGACATGTATCATATGACCTCACTGATATGAGGAATTCTTAATCTCAGGAAACAAACAGGGTTGCTGGAGTGGTGGGGGGTGGGAGGGATGGGGCAGATGGGTTATAGACACTGGGGAGGGTATGTGCTATGGTGAGTGCTGTGAATTGTGTAAGACTGTTGAATCACAGACCTATACCTCTGAAACAAATAATACATTATATGTTAAAAAAAAAAAAAGAAGAAGATAGCAGGAAGGGAAAAATGAAGGGGGGGGGAATCGGAGGGGGAGATAAACCATGAGAGACGATGGACTCTGAGAAACAAACTGAGGGTTTTAGAGGGGAGGGGGGTGGGGGCATGGGTTAACCTGGTGATGGGTATTAAAGAGGGCACGTACTGCATGGAGCACTGGGTGTTATAAGCAAACAATGAATTGTGGAACACTACATGAAAAACTAATGATGTAATGTATGGTGATTAACATAACATAATAAAATTAAAAAAAAGAAAACCAAAATAATAAAAATAAAAATAGCCCCATCGTTTTAGAAATATCCACTAAAACGGAGCCTGGGTAGTTCATTCAGTTAAGTGTCTGCCATAGGCTCAGGTCATGATCCTAGGGTCCTGGGATGGAGCCCACATTGGGCTCCCTGCTCAGCGGGGAGCCTTCTTTTCCCTCTCCTTCTGGCTCATGCTCTCTCACTGTCTCTGTCTCTTGCTATCAAATAAACAAAATCTTAAAAAAAAAGAAATATCCACTAAAATATTTATATATGAACTTAAATGATGTCTGGGATGTTCTTCAAAATGATCTGAGCAGGACATTGTGAATATAGAGAAAACAAGATTGGACATGAGTCGATAATCAGTGAAATGGGGTGATGGGTACATGAGGACTCGTTTTGTTATTCTCTCCCCTTTATTTCCTGCAAAATAGAGTTCTAGAATCTCTAATTTTTTTTACTCTTTCAATCTAAGTGTCTTCTCTTTGAAAAGCCAACCTAAAAAGACAGGAATCTGCAAGGAAGAGCTAGGCATTCCCCAAATTAGGAACAACATATAAAAAAGGCTATAGCTGTGAAGAAGCATGATGCGAAAGGTGACTAGCTCACATCTGGCTGGTTGGAGGAGACAGAGGAACACAAGTTGGTAAGGTAACAGGTTATCTCACGATGAATCACTGTGCAAATACAATAGGATTTTATTCTGTAGATACAAGTAGTATCCAATAGAAATAAAAGAGAAGCCACATATATAATTTTTAAGTTTTATAATAACTGTATTAAACCGTGAATTTTAATAGATTTTGTTCAATCAAATCCAAAATATTATCAAATATGTAATTAATAGGAGAAATGAGATATTGTGCTTTTTTCTATACTAAATTTTCACAATTCAATGTGCATTTTATACTTACAGCATATATTCAGTTTATATTATTTCAAATGCTCTATAGCTACATGGGGTCTGTGGTATATTATATACCATTTCTTGTGATATGAAAATTTCAGAATTTATCTGCTTTTTCATTCTCTCAGCCACCATATCTACTCCATATTGACTTTTAACTGCCATGTTTCCCAATCCAGATCTATCCCCAACATATTTCCTCAACTCTAACTATACATCCGATTGTCTATTGTACCTTGTTATCCTGTGTTTATCTCACAACTCTGTCCAAACTAAGTTCATTATCTGCCTCTTTCACTTCTATATCTTGCTATAATTACTCTTTCTTTGCTTCCTTTCCCTCTGTTCAGTCCCTCTTCTTCATTTAATCGGCTAAAAGATTCTGATAATTCTACTTCAAAACCTCTCAGATATTCTACAACTTTAATGGTTCAAATGTACCTCAAATCATGATTGACATCATTCTGATTCCTCATTTTCCCTCCCTGCTACCATTTGGTCCTCATTCCGATACACCCATTATCCCCATTATCTCAGGGAAATATGGACATGAAAAATATATATATAATGAAAACTAAACTTTTCTTCTTAGACATCTCTCTGTGGGGTCAGGGTAAAACTGAATAATATACTGTCTCGTGAAGTTCTCAGTGCCGTTAAATTATATAATTGCTCCTTTAGTAAGTGGATTTTATTAAGAAGGAAGAAAAAAAAGAACTGCTATCTAGAATGCCAACTAAAGCATATTTGTACTAGAGGAAATATGGTAAAAAAAATGTTGATAGTATTGTTAATAAAAACTGAAATATAAGTGTAAATTGACCAGTTCCTTAAAATTAAACCATCTATAGTTTTAAGCAATAAGTCCTTCCATCCTCCATTATTCCCAGAAAACTGATTGATTAGAACCACACGATTTAGTATATCAGCAAATAAAGAACCTATATCTGTCCCAGTGACAGGAGTGGCTCCTGATGCTGAATGCAATCATTAGGTAAACAGACTTGAATGGGCAGCTCTGGGTGAATTACTGGGACAAGGAGAGGAAGGGCAGGATTTATGCCTAACATACACAGCTGGAAGTCGAGTAGGCACAAGGACTAATACATAGCTGAAAACTGCCTGCCTTATTCTGTTTCACTGAGACTGCCAACTGAGATACATTATTTGACACTGCTATGCAGAGCCAAATCATTCATCAAGCTGTTTAAAGCTCAGCATACCACCTGTCCATGGACCAGATTTATTTTAAAAACTAAAAGTTTCCTCAGTCCCATAACAAAAGCGAAGATACTTCCTTTAGAGAGAACAAAAGTTATGACATCCTTTGCCAACAAAAATATGCTACAGTACCTGCAAGAATAGATGACAAAAAGAGAAATTAAAGCATGTCATTCAGCTTGTCTGGATGGTGGTACAAGAAAACTAAAAAGGGGTCATCTAATATATCACAAAGTGAGAAAGTGTATTTTTTAGCAGTTCCAAATTTTAGAATACATTGTAAGATCTACAATTTCAGCATAAGACTTTATACCTTCATTATAAATCTCCAAATTCTTGTTTCATATGGTTATTAGATCACAATAGAAGTAAAATAGAATTCATCTTTAAAATATTTTGTACCTATATATCTAAAGCCTTTTTGTAGCAGCAGCAATATTACCTTTCAACATTTTTATTCTTTTGAACTTTCTTAACCATTATGGAGTTCTAGGGACAGGGTTATTTTTACTTCTAGTGACAGACTCCACCATCCAGCTGAATTCAGGAGGAAAAAAAATGTGAACAGTTTTGTGAAAGTCTGTCAAACAAGATTTTTAAAAAAAATGGGGCTAATTTGGTTCACTCTAGCCTATTTTTCTTTTCTTGAAGTACCTCAATAAATATCTTTCACAAAAGTCACGGAAAGCTGGAGCTCTTGTGATAGCTGACAATTGGTCAGGTAAGAGCATTACTGGGAATCCTCAGACCAACTTTGGGAGAAGGCTGGACTACACGTAGTCACCGAGGAAGGTGGCTTCAATTTTAGTATTAAGGACTGAAGAAAATTAAATACGTTCAGAATATATAGACCTAGAAGTTAACATAACATTTATTATGGAAGAGAAGTTAAAATAATTAAACCTAAATATATGAACCTGGATAAATATCAGAAGCATAATGTTTAGGGGGAAAAAAATCAAGATATAGACTGACATGTAAAAGCATGATTACATTTATGTAAATCTTTAAAGACACACAGCCTATTTTTATAGATTCAGTGTATATAGATTCAGTGTATATAGTAAAAGTACTCAGATGAAACAGAGCCAGAAAAGGGTTTCACTTGGTATGGCTAGGGAAATTAAAATGTTAATTAAAATTTCCATGGTGCTATGAAGGAAGGGAAAGGAAGAGAAAAAGGAAGAGGAAGGGAAAAAGTGAGAAATTCAGGGAGTGGGTCCTGAGGGCCAAAATAGAGATTAGCTAATAAACCACAACCAAACAGAAGATCTTGTTTCTCCCTCAATCTTATGAATGCAAAGTAGTTGGAAATACAATCACGGAATTCAAAGTAGTGATGAATATTCATACTCCTTATATATACTTGACTAAGCAACATTAACCTTTCTTCGTTGTAAATTGTATTACTCCTTGTTCATGTTGACAGACATAGGTTTACAAGTACTCAGATTCCCTAAACTCTGTACTAGTAATATCTGTTTATCATGCCTTTTGAGAAAATACACGGTTGTACTTCAGCTCAGAAAAGGAAACACTCTACCAGAATGGTTACAGCTAGGCAAAGTGGTTGACAGTGTTCATCCTTATCATTAGGAATCCAGTAAGTGGTGAATTAACTATTACAAATATCTACGGTACACAATGCAGGGTAGTGTTGTAGAACAAGAATAATTTTTTAAAAATTTTATGCTCATAAACAATTTCATATCCAATGAAGATTCTTCTTGATCCACAATGGGACAAGACAAAAACAAGGACATTATGGGGCGCCTGGGTGGCTCAGTTGGTTAAGCGACTGCCTTCAGCTCAGGTCATGATCCCAGGGTGTTGGGATTGAGCCCCACATTGGGCTCCCTGCTCGGCGGGAAGCCTGCTTCTCCCTCTCCCACTCCCCTGCTTGTGTTCCCTCTCTCGCTGTCTCTCTCTCTCTGTCAATTAAATAAATAAAATCTTTGAAAAACTTTAAAAAAAAAAACAAGGACATTCCAACATCATGCCTCAAGAGATAAAACCAAAGATATTATGCAACCAGAGAACATCAAGCATGCTCCTTTCCTTGCTTAAGTGTGACTATTTCTCTAGTAATAATTGCACCCCTGCTTCTTTCCTCCAGTCTCCTACTAAAGATTTTTTATGTAAAATATAATCAATATACAAATCAATAAAGCATTAAAATCAGTCACTGAATTGCCCCTTCTTCCTGACAATAGCCAATCCTTCCTGCAATTTTCCTGAACTTTCCCCTCCAAATCACCATCAATTGTTACCACAGTGTGTGGTCTCCCTTGCTTCAAGTTAACAAACCTAATTTTATTGGAGATAAAAAAGGTCTCTTCTTTCCTGGAGCAAATAATCTAGCAATACACAAACAGAAACAGATAGAGACAAACAGATACATACAAAGAGACAGAGAAAGCAAACACACAAAGCAGAATAAAGGACTATCTTTACATCATGAAAAATTGTGCCAAAGTATGCATGATACACCTGTGTGCAGAAAAAAGTTAACATAGCAGGCCTGAGGCCGCCATCTTTAGAAAAGCCTGCCTCCAAGGTTGGCTCTTGACTGGTGTCTAGAAACTTAGATTTTCTAACAGTTCCTAATAAGATTGTTTTTTTGGGCCTAGACCATTTGTACACACTGTGATGGATGGTGAAAAACTACTTTCCTTCTGGGATTCTAGAATTTTGGTATATTCTAGGATTTTATCACTCTCTAATAAAAATCTGTCCCTGAATCTCAAATGGGCTCCCTTGGGAAGAAACATCTAACACAAATGGCAGTCCTTTTTATTGCTAGAGAGAAGGTGTTCTCTGTGTGACTCCTGATAGGAAAGAGAGAACATAGGCAGTCAGCACAAGGATTCACCCAGATGAACTGATTTCTCATACTCATCTGCTTGTATATTTTTAAGGTATCACTGTGATAAATCTTAATCATGAGTACAACAATATGCTAAGTCCTGTAAGTCCTTCTAGAGAATCACCAAATTTGGGAATGGGCTTAGGGCCCAAGAAACAACTTAGATGAAAACCTTGAGTAAAAAGCTACAGTGATAAAAAATCCAATCCACTACTCTCATAAATAGTAATGCAACTTTAATTCTACCAATAAAACAGAATCACAGACATTTTGAAGAATATAAAGGGCATTACTAGTAAGCTAAAGACTTGGTTTCTTCTGTGTCTTTCATTTGTTTATCTGAAGACAGGGAATTAAGTGATAATGACTACTGTGTAGTTATTTGTGACAACAGTCAAACATGAAAAAGCCATGAAGTTAATTCTTTCCTATAAGTGGATGTAGCAAAACATGTTAAACAATAATCTATACCTTCTGTCAGTTTTTGGAAGGAAAAGGAAAAAAAATGAAGACGAGTGAAAAATTGAAATGTGTCATGAGATATAAGAAAACATCTATTTCAAAGAAAATACTGACTAAAATAGTCCTTTCTCTTTTTCAAGTAGTACATGCTTGGAAAAAGATTTTTTTTAATTCAGGAAGAGTCATAGATGAATGGTTAGGGAAAAGGAAAGAGAATATTAAAAAATAAATCATATCATTTAAGAAGTAATACAGGAAATCTAATAGACTTGGGTTAAAACTAAAACCTGACATACATATACTTCCCAAACCCTGCTCAGAAACCCTATTTCGGAGGGCTTGGGGGGCAGTCAGTTGAGCATTCAACTCTTGATTTCAGCTCTGGTCGTGATCTCAGGGTCATGGGATCCAGCCCCACTTCTAGCTCCAGGCTCAGCAGGTGGTCTGCTTGGGATTCTCTCCATCTCCCTCTGCCCCTCCCCCTGCCCATGCTCTCACTCCCCTCTCTCTCTCTCCCTCTCTCTCTCAAATAAATCTTAAAAAAACAAACAAACCTATCTCTACACTATTTAAAATACCCTCTTGAGTTTCTTGGCATACTGTTAGCAATCCCGCTAATTTTCATTTCTAACCAACATCCTCTGAACATTATTAAATGCTTTGTTTTTGTTTGAAGTTTTACCAAAAAAAAAAAAGCTTTATTTGAATTAAAAATTTTAAAACCCTCTTTTGAAGACAGTAGTAATTATAAGATAACCAACAGGATTGATGATTGATTTGTTTGGAAATATATTTGGACGTTGCACACTGGTTTATGGTAATGAGAAATGCATAAGAAGCTAGATTTCAGCAGTAAGAAAGTCCTATCACAGTGTCTCCATGTCTCCTTACCAGAGAGAAGGATCTCTGCTGCTCTGATACATTTCCCAAGTATCTTCCACAAAAATGTTATGCAAGAAAATAAAATTATAACTAGTTTTGGTATTGTCTTCCTGGGCAGAGACATCAGTCCACAGACTCCATCTTGATAAATGGGTATTTTCAGCAAAAATAACCATATTTAATGCAGTGACTGGAAGAGCAGTGGTTTCTACTCAGTTGGTCAGAGAGAAAGTGGCTGTGAGTCTTTTACAATTTAAGTATCACATCTGCAAGCTGAGATAATACAGCCCGCTTCACCATGGTGATACAGTCATCAACACATTAAGTGATGATTATCTCTCAGACATTTTTATCTGTGAATTGATATCTGCTTCTTCAAAGACTACTGTTGAACATTTAATACCGAATATTATAGCCAATAAAACACAAAAGTTCTTTTCTTCTACAAGAATGACAACTCATTTAAACTTGAGACAAGAATTATGATTGA
The DNA here is from genome assembly GCF_037043125.1 of Eumetopias jubatus. Lineage (NCBI taxonomy): Eukaryota > Metazoa > Chordata > Mammalia > Carnivora > Otariidae > Eumetopias > Eumetopias jubatus. The sequence continues at coordinate 50,080,915 of NW_028274809.1, forward strand.
ACAGCATGTTGACATTTTTCTCAGAACCAGAATGAATTCATAGTAATAGTTTCAGTATTACAGCTCTTCTTTTGTTATTCCCCTGTAATCATGATGGATTTCTAGTTTCAATCATCAGCGTTAAAAGAAACAATTCTTTAGATACCACTTAACGTAACATAGACCCAGACTCAATAAATACAAATTGGAATAAAAACCCATAAACATTAGTGCTTATAAGTGTGATGAAATGGGATAATACCTTTCTTAGGAGAGTCTTAAAAGCAGCTCAAATGACTCATACTGACACTCCTGATTTGTCAAACCCCTCAGATTATAGTAGCATCCTAAGTCTTCTTGCACACTAGTATTATGATAATAAAATGGTCTAAACAGAAACATAAAATTAAACCATAAAGATGTAATGTTTATCATCATCATTATTACTTATTTGGTTGCCAGTCTTATTTGTCTGTCTATGTAGTGACTAATATGGTAAAAAAGCAAACAGAACAATGTGGCTGAAGGTGAAGTGACTGCTTTTACTCCACTCTACCATAAAAATGATCCAATACATATGGTGGTTTAACATCAAAGAGTTTTGGGAGCAAGGCAAGTTATAAGTTCATTAACAAATTATAGCTATCAAGTTCTCAGAGATATGCCATATGATAATGGATTCATTGTGACAAAAATTTACCTTTTAGAGTTCTAGTTTATTTTGAGAATTTCCACTGATGTGGTTAATAATGTTATATATTATAACCCTCAAAGTAATTCATTCTCTAGTCTCAACTTTAGACCTATAACTAGGTCTTTTAATACCAAAATGATCTGTCCCTATTCTTAAGCTCTCAGCATTATCAGGATCCTTCTTGACCATGACATATGGTCTCTCTTTCATTGACAGCTGTCAGGAAAAAATACACATCCATCAGTGGACATTTATTTCAGTAGGAGAATTAGGCATTATAACAACATTTTATTAAATTTTTGAGTTACAGTTGGCTACTTCCTGAGAAAACCTTTCTTCAGTAAAATAGAAAAACCAGCTTATTTCCCCAAAATAGCTTTAAATAAATGTACATATAAAAACATGTAATTTCCTATAATGTTAGTTTATGAGAAAACCCATTCATTTCATGAATTTTTTTTAAAGATTTTATTTATTTATTTGAGAGAGAGAGAATGAGAGATAGAGAGCACGAGAGGGAAGAGGGTCAGAGGGAGAAGCAGACTCCCTGCTGAGCAGGGAGCCCGATGCGGGACTCGATCCCAGGACTCCAGGATCACGACCTGAGCCGAAGGCAGTCACTTAACCAACTGAGCCACCCAGGCGCCCCATTTCATGAATTTATTAATAAGTATTGTGCTATGTACTATAAAAAAAGATTAAGATAAATAAAATATACTAAGTGACCTAAAGGAACTTTTAATCTAAGGAATAAAATGGGTTCACCAATAGCAATACAATGTAAAAAAATATATATAGAAAAGGCTTTTTTGCTTGAGGGGTTCAGGAAAAATATTAGGATGAAGTAATAAAACAGAACTTCAAAATGTATCAACGGTGTCATCAGGTAGCAGCATCATCAGGCAAAGGGAACAATGTGCAAACAATGTGAGAAAATATAGATCAACCTTAGGGAATAATTATTAACACTATTGGACTTTATTACAGGGTTTGTGGAAAAGATCACTAGGAGATGAACTTGGAAAAATAACCCTTGTTTTCCAGAAGAAAGGATTTGGACATGTTATTGTAGGTAATGGCTATTCATTAAGAGTAAGACATAATTTGGATATTTAGGGATATACAGAGTTTGAGGTAATAGTGGGATTTCCAGAGAAATATGCTCTGTGATACAGGAAAAGTCACCCAGAACAACAAATAGACTGAACTGAGGGTAAAGACAACTATTTGAGAATTGCCTATAAAAGTGGCATATGTGTTATCATCTTGGATTTATATTTTCAAAGAACTTCGGAAATGTATGTACTCATCCAAGAATATAAATAAATTAAGAAATTAAGATATCAAACTGTTTAGAGAAGACACTTACTCAGCTAAGGAAGAGAGGTTAGAATTTAGTGTTTTCCCAGAGCTACATTCTGGACCATATGCTAACTCTTCAGGCACTTGTCTGCTATAAGATCTATGCTCCCAAATTAATTTACATGAAAATGCTTTATTGAATTTGATTTGGGGAAGAAATGTGTGTTTTACGATTTATGTCAAACATCTGGCTTAAATTTTCAGGAATTCCCTTAATTGTAGCACATTATAAGGTACTTTACCCTGAAATTAATAGCTATTTCATGCCCTTGGAGATCTGCTAAATTTTTCCCAAAACAGTTTTTGCTAAACACTCCTTATTACTCAATTACTCTTGACTCTACAGATTACTCTTCACATATGTCTTCTATTTTGTGCTCATTCCATGGGAGAGAATGTGGCTCTTGCCTTTTAGTGAGGCAGTGATGTTTGGAATATTTTTTTTCCTAATGCTGTTCTTCTCACAATATTGGTTAAGCTTTATTCTCTTGCCAACATTGAACTATTGATCAGCACTTGTCTTTGTTGTTGTTGTTATTGTTAATATTGTCATCTCCATAGTACCTGCAGAGAGAGTTTAAGTATCTAGGGTAACATTGCTTGGTAAGAAGGTAACCCTGTATTTTTCAAACAAACATTAATAACATAAATTCTTAATCCAAGCCTCCTGTCAAACAGAGCCAATTGTGCCCCAATCCTGTGTGGTGCCAACTCAAGCCAACAAAAATAACAAATAGAAAAGTGAGGGAGGAAAGGAGGAGAAAAACACAAGTCAGGTGGTATATTCTCAAGTTGACAACAGCTTCCCAAAGAATCACAGAGAGTTGGGTGGCTCGGTTGAGCATCCAACTCTTGATTTTGGCTCAGGAAGAGCCAAAATCACTAAATTCTAACCTCTCTTCCTTGACTCATTGTTCCAGAGATGGAACCCCACATGGGGCTCCACTCAGCAGGGAGTCTGCTTGGAGGTTCTCTCCCTTTGGCCCTCCCCCACTCATGCATGCACACACACTCTCTAATAAGTAAATAAATCTTTAAACACACACACACACACACACACACACACACACACACACACACACACACACACACACAGAGTTGTCTGATCTCCTACCTCTCTACCAGAGAGGTACTGTGGAATTCCTCTGTTGGTCATTCTTCTATATACATGTTTTTTGTCCTATTAATTCTAAGGAAAGATATGCTAAAATTTCCCATGATAAATATGTATTTGTACACTTTTTAGTTCTGTCAATTTTGCCTCTACTGTATTTGAAGCCATATTACTAGTTGCATACACATTTAGAATTGTTAAACATTCCTGAAGCCTTTTCTCATTATGAAATATCTGCCCTAAGCTAGTCATCCTTCTGGCCTGAAAGCAGCCTCAAGGGCTGACCTCTTCTTACCGGGCTGGTTTTCTTTCTCTCCTGAATCTTGGCCCTACAGTAGTAGCTGTCAATGCCTTTAAGGTTTTTTTTTTTTTTAATTCTTGTCCAGAAGCTCTACCTGTTCTTAACAGAATCTTTGGTTTACAACTCAGTCCACCACTTCTAGAAATAGAAACTGTTAAATATACTCAATCCCTTATTCTACCAAAGTTAAGAGACCACACTTAAAAAATCAGTCAACTTCAGTGCTTTGAGGAGAAAAAACAAATCGAATAGGGCTTTTAGACATCTTAGAGCTATAGGTAAACAAACTGAAGGTTCCAAAATATAGTTTAAAAAGAAAAAATCTAAGCACTACAATTCAATCAATTTCTTGAAATTTTGAGTATTATATGCCTAAAACTATTTTTAAACTATCAAAGATCTCAATTTCTTAGATTTTGGTTTTATGGTATATTTTTAAGTATACTAGCCCTCTGAAAGAGAAAATGAGTCCTGGAAAATCTGTATACATGGTTAAAACTTTCTAATCAGTGCTTTCTGATTTATTACATTTCCTTTGAGGAGGGGACAGTGAATCATTTCTTAAATGAAGTTTATCTCATTGCAAATATCTAGATTTTTATTTTATCAGACACCTGAGAAAATAAACATAACTTCCCTTAACACATGTATTAAATATTAAAGTGGAGAAAAGAAACAGACTGCCACATACACTTGAGAAAACAATTCTCAGCCATCTCAGGAGTTAGCCTATGTTCCTACAAATTTTATTAAGTACTTACATGCATGCACAAGGTCAGAGAGGTAAAATGTAAGTTTCTGGGCCATTAAATCCTATACCTCCTCACTAGATCACAATTAGAGAAACACCTGTGCTAAACAGTGGGGCTGTGCCACTGTGAAATGGTGTGTTCAAATGCTTTATCATTTTCTATGACTACAATCTAGCCATAGAAGTTGAGCTTTTGACACACTTTTCATCACCTAGAATATTACAATTGTTGGCCTTCCATTAATTTGAACACCTTAGACTACAAATAGATTACAGTTATCAGCATGAAGAACTTAACTTGGAAGTTCCATTATAGAACACAGAAACAGATCTGAACTACTTTTTTTAATATTAAAAATATTTTGTAGTAACAGAGCATAAAATATAAAAAGATTGTGTTACCTAAGAAATGTGCACATCAATGATTATACTTTCATGAGTACACAGTGTCACAGACATGAAAGGCTAGCAAAAGACCATCTAATAAAACCAATCTACAGTCTAATAAAAGACAACCATTTTCTCACCTTAGTTCTGCGTGATCAGGAAAAATTTATCAGTACTTCTCGATACTTATATTTCCTCAGTGATAAAATCTTTTTAAATGACTTAGCTAAAAAATAAAAATTGAGAAATATGTGAAGTCTAACACAAACGACTAAGTTAACCTCAGCTATGATAGTAAATTAGAAAAAACAGCAAAGGGATCACTATTTCTAATAAGACACCAAACCTGGCAATTTTATTTGTTCTATCAATACTACTAGTAATAGGCAAACAGCTACAAATCCAGACTTTTAGTGGAGTAGTAGAACTCCACAAAGGAACAGTGAGGCATTGCAATTCAAACATAGATATGAGTGTGCACACACAGAGGCAAAACATTAAGAATATAACTTCTAATGTTGGGGGTTCAAAAATTGGTTTAGTAATAATATTGTCCTTGATGAATAAAAACAGAGAAATATTATACACACAATTTCTCAAACACAGGAATGGAGTGATAAACTATGTTTATAGATTTCAAGCATGTAGCTTACTTAAATAAAGCCCACATAATTTTGAAATTGAAAGCCTGAGTGTTAAATACACAAAGTTCATTAAACATTGATGGGGGAGTGACATCACTACAACGGCAACACAGGTCATTCGTGACTTTGCTCCCCTCACAAGAAGAACAGCTATTCAAGAACAAAACACCACTGAGAGAATTCTAGAACACAGGGTGAGACTGAAGCACCCCCTGCACCAAAGAGACCAAGAGACTGCATTAGGAAGCTAAGAGAAATGGTTCTACATTAACTACATTCCCAACTCACCTGTGCCATGAGGATAGGGCAGCACCACACAGAAAGGTCTCCCCTGAACTTCCATTCCTCCAGTGGGAAAAGAGAATCCAGAGGGACAACTAGCATCTACTCCCAGCATTATGGGTTGCTCTGCAGGAGCCCCTACTCTAATATTGCACCACAGGGACTGCAAAGGAACCTGTAAGGTCCAGCCACTGGAAATCTGTGACAGACAAGGGGGGAGGGGCTTGCAACAACCAGCACATGGATCTTGGCAGACCCAGTTCACACCTGCAGTTACCAAGTCGTAATCCCTACCAATGGTTTTGCTCCTCTGCACAACTATGCAAGGGGCACACTCAGACCAGGGATCTTGGCAGAGTGTGGATCTGCCCAATACAGATCCCCAGATGAGGAATTTTGAGGGCCCAAAAGCCCAGTTTGCTCATACCCATGCAAGGAGTTGAGTCACAGCTGCACCTGCCATGTAGTGTCTTCTGGCCCTATCTGACCAGAATGACTAGTGATAACTCCTGGTAGCAGTGCAACCCAGTGATGTTAGAGCCAAAAGGAGAATAGGCAGAGCTGAACACAACCACAGCAAAGACAATTCCTGGAATGGGGTATTCCCATGCTATGCACAGGCAGGGGGACTAATTCATAGCCAAGGCTGATGGTAATTCCTGGTCCCTCCCAATTGGAAGTCATTTTGGGAAATAGGGTAGCCTGGAGCAGCCCCTCCCTCTTCCCACCCAGGCAAGGGAGCTAAGACATAACCCCACCTGCCATGGAGAGTGTCTTCCAACCCCATCTAACCAAAAGGCTGGCAACAACTCCTGGAAGCAGTGTGGCCCAGTGCACTTAAGCCAAGGAAGGCAGGCAGGCAGAATTGAGAATTGGCAGAACAAAGCCAGTGGCCTGATTTATTCCAAGAACTTGGAGTGTAGGTCAACTTGCATTAAGATAACAAAGAGCTTGGGGCACCTGGGTGGCTCAGTCCTTTGGGTCTGGGATTCAGTCCTGCATCTGGCTCCTTGCTCAGCAGGGAGCCTGCCTCCCTGCCCCCAACTTGTTCACTCTCATCCTCTCTAATAAATAAAATCTAAAAAAAAAGAAAAAAAAAAAACAAGGAGCTTTACTATCTTTAGAGCTCCTTCTCTCTCTGTGCCCAGGCAGGAAATCTAATTCAAAGCCCCACTTATCACTAAACACAGACTTCAGGCTGTCCTACCAGGCAACCTAACCACAACACATGGGAAGCTGCGTAGCCCATTCAACAGCCTTATGTATAGTGACACTTGAACAGAGCCCAGGCCACAGTTAACCTCACCTACAGAGTAAAACTGGTGGCCTAACCTGACCAGGGACTTCAAGGTATACTCAAGCCTGAACTATAAGAAAAAGACAACATAAAAAAATTAGGAAATCAATACATAAACAAAATGAGTAGTTTGACAAAGAAATAGCAACCATACAAATAAACAAAAACAGAAATCCTGAAGTTGAAAAACATAGTAACTGAAGAATTCAATAGATCAATTTCAAAAATAAACTTGATAATGAATTTAAAAAAACCATCAGCAACCTGGAGGATAAGACATTAAATATTATGCAGTCAGAGGAGGAAAAAGAAGAATTAAAGAATGAAAAAAGCCTATGGGAATTATGGAACATAATAAAAAAGAAATAATATTCACATTATGGAAACTCCAGAAGAAAAAGTGACAGTATATTTAAAGCAGGGATGGCTAAAAACTTCTGAAAGTTGGGGATAGAAATGGACATCCAAACCTATGAGTCCCAGAGCACCCCAAAACAGGGCTACACTGAGACACATTATGATTGTCAAAAGGCAAAGAATTTTAAGAGAAAAAAGCAAAGTTACATAAAAGGAACCATCACTATATGCAAATTTCTCCAAAGAAACTTTTCAGTCCAAGAGATAACTGGAGGACATATTCAAAATACTGAAATAAAATCACTGGCAATTAAGAATCCTATACCCAGCAAAGCTGTACTTCAGATTACAAAGGAAAGATAAAAACTCTTCCAAACAAACAAAACCTGAAGGAGTTCATTACCACCAAATCTACCTTACAAGAAATTCTCAATGGTGTATTTTTAATGGAGGTAAAGGAAACCTAATTAACACCATAAAAATATAAAAAGGTATTTTAATCTTAATATCAACAGTAAACATATAGCCATAGTAGTTAGATTCTACAACATGGTAATAGTGGTATATAACTCACTCGCAACTCCAGTTTGAAAGTTAAAAAACAAATTAGTAAAAGTAACCATAGCTACAATAATCTCTTATTAGTTAGACAATACAAAAAAAACATTTAAATAGAAATAACCTAAAATGTGATGGGGAAGAAATAAAAGTATTAAGCCTATCGATTCTATTTAAGTTTTTATCAGTTTAAAATAGGGTATTATAAGTTTGATATTTTATGTAAGCCTCGTGATAACCCCCAGAGAAAATCCTGTAGTGACTACACAAAAGAACATGATAAAGAAGTCAAAGCACACTCATAAAGATATCAAAAAGACAGAGTAACAAAGAACAATGGATCTAGGGACGCCTGGGTGGCTGAGTTGGTTGAGCGACTGCCTTCAGCTCAGGTCATGATCACAGGGTCCTGGGATAAAGTTCTGCATCAGGCTCCTTGCTCGGTGGGGAGCCTGCTTCTCCCTCTCTCGCTCTTGTTCTCTCTCTCTGACAAATAAAATCTTAAAAAAAGAACAATGGATCTACAAAATAACCAAAAAAACAATTAATAAAATAGTAATAGTAAACTCTTACCTATCAATAATTACTTTAAATGTTAACAGATAAATTCTCCAATTAAAACATAGAATGGGTGAATGAGAAAAAAGATACAACAACAAGCTGCTTACAGGAGACTCACTTCAGCCTTAGAGACACACACTAAAAGTGAAGGGATGAAAAAAGACATGCCAAGCAAATGGTACCCCAAAAAACCAGGGGTAGTTATACTTAGACAAAATAGACTTTAACCTTAAAAAATGGTAAAAGGAGAGAAAGAAGGTTATTATCTAATAATAAAAAGGTCAAAACATCAATAAGATATAACAGTTGTAAATATTTATTCACTCAACTTTGGAACACTTAAATACATAAAGTAAAAACAGAGCTAAAAGGACAAATATAGAGTAATACAGTAATAGCTGAGGACTTTAATATCGCATTCTCTACACTGGATAGCTCACCCAGATAAAGAATCAATAAACAGCAGATTTGAACAATGCTATAGACCAAATGAACTTAACAGACATATACAGAACATGCTATTAAACAGCAGAATATGCATTCTTCTCAAGCACAAATGGAAAATTTCCTACAATACACTATATGTTAGGCCATAACACAAGTCTTAGTAAATTCAAGACGACTGAAATCACACCAAGTATCTTCTGTGACCACAATGGCATGAAACTAGTAAGAAGAGGAAAACTGGAAAATTCATAAACACATGGAAATTAATGCTCTCTTGAACAACTAGTGTATGAAGAAGGAAATAAAGTTTCTTGAGACCTCCTCCCTCAAAAAGAGAGCAAGTGTATACCAGAATTTATGGGACACAGGAAAAGCAGTTCTAAGAGGGAAATTCATAGCAATAAACACTTACGTTAAGAAGATCCCAAACAACATAATTCTAGGCCTTAAGGAACTAGAAAAAGAACAAACTGAGCTGCAAGTTAGAAGGAAATAATAAATATTGGAGCAGAAATAAATGAAACAGAAAACAGAAAAATAGAAAAGGTTAACCAAACTAAGAGGTGGCTCTTTGAAAAGAAAAAATTAACAAACCCTTAGTTAGACTAACCAAAGAAAAAAATAGTAAGGACCCAAATCAACAAAATTATAATTAAAGAGAGAGATATTATAGCTCATACCACAGATATTCAGAGGATGATAGAAAACTACTATAAACAATATGCCAAAACACTGAAAAACTTAGAAGAATTGGAAAAATTCTTAGAACATGAGTTACCATGACTGAATCAGGAAAGAAGAGAAATTCTGAATAGACCAATTATTAGTAAGGAGATCAAATCACTAACCAAAAATCTTCCACATGACTTCTCTAGTGATTTTTACCAAACACTGAAATAAGAATTAACATCAATTGTTCTCAAACATTTCAAAGAAAAAAAAATTAAAGAGGAATAAATACTGCCAAACTCATTTTATGAGGTCAGCATTATCCTGATACCAAAACCAGGAAAGGAAACAAACAACAACAACAAAAAAAAAAAACTACAGGCCAATAACCCTGGTGAATACAGAAGCAAAAAATCTCAATAAAATACTAGCAAACAGAATTCAGCAGCACATTCGAAGGATCATTCAATTTATCCATGGTCTGCAATGATGGCTTAACATATGCAAAATCTACATGATACATCACATTAACAGAAAAAAAGAAAAGAATTATAATTACCTCCATAGATGCAGAAAAACATTTGACAAAATTGAACCTCCATTCATGATAAATCATAGAAAATCCTTAAGACTCAATCAAAAAAAAAACTGCTGTATCTAATAAATTCAGTAAAGTTACAGCACACAAAATTAACATACAAAAATCAATAGCATTTCCATACACTAACAAGAAATTTTCTGAAAAAGGAATCCCATTTACAATAAAATCAAAAATAAAATACTTAGGAATAAATTTAACTAAGAAAATAAAAAAATCTCTACTCTGAAAACGATAAGATATTAATCTAACAAATCAAGGAAGACACAAATAAGTGGAAAGGTGTCCTGTGTTTATGGACTGGAAGAAATAATATTGTTAAAATGTCAACACTACGAAAAGACATCTATAGATTCAATGCAATTCCTATTAAAATTCCAATGGTATTTTTTTAAATATTTTTTTAAAGATTTTATTTATTTATTTGAGAGAATGAGAGAGCACGAGACGGAAGAGGGTCAGAGGGAGAAAGAGACCCCCCCTGCTGAGCGGAGAGCCCAATGTGGGACTCGATCCCAGGACTCCAGGATCATGACCTGAGCCGAACGCAGTCGCTTAACCAACTGAGCCACCCAGGCGCCCCCAATGGTATTTTCTTTTTTTTACAGAAGTAGAAAAAAACCCTCCTAAGATGTATGTGGAACAATAAAAAACACCCAATAACTAGAGAAATCCAGAGAAAGAAGAACAAAGTAGGATGCATCACACTTCTAATATTAAGCTATACTAATCAAAAGAGTATGGTATTGGCACAAACACAAATAGATCAATGGAAGGGAATTAAGAGCCTAGAAATTAGGTCAAGCATATATAGTCAACTACTACCTAACAAGGGAACCATGAACACTCAAGGAATAAAAGAGACTCTTCATAAATGGTGCTGGACTAATTTGATATTCACATTAAAATGAATGAAGCTCAACACCTATCATATACCACTCACACCAATTAACTCAAAAATTGATCAAAGACCTAAATGTAAGACATGAAATCATGAACTCCTAGAAGAAAACATAGGAATAAAGTTCCTTGACAATGGTCTTGGTAATGATTTTTTTGATATAACACCAAAAGCATAAGCAAAATAAATAAACAAGTGGGATTACAATAAACTAAAAAGTTTTACACAGGAAAAGGAACCATCAGCAAAGTCAAGACAACCTAAGGAATAAGAAAACATATTCTCAAGCCATGTATCTGATAAGGGATTAATATCTAAAATATATAAAGAACTCGGGCACCTGCGTGGCTCAGTCGTTAAGCGTCTGGCTTCGGCTCAGGTCATGATCCCAGGGTCCTGGTATCGAGTCCCACATCGGGCTCCCTGCTTAGCGGGAAGCCTGCTTCTCCCTCTCCCACTCCCCCTGCTTGTGTTCCTACTCTCACTGTCTCTCTCTGTCAAATAAATAAATAAAATCTTTAAAAAAAATAAAAATAAAATATATAAAGAACTCATACCACTCAATGGCTAAATAAATAGATAAATAACTAGCAAAGGACCTGAATAGGTATTTGTCCAAAGCAGACCTACAAAAGCCAAAGATGCTCAACATCACTAGTTATTAGGAAAATGCAAATTAAAACCACAATGAGTTATCACCTCACACCTTTTAAAAGAACAAGGGAACAAATGCTGGTGTAGATGTGAAGAAAAGGGAACCCTTTTGCACTGTTGATGGGACTGTAAATTGGTATAACCACTATGGAAAACAGTATGGAAGATATTCAAAATAAATATTATAATTTTTATATGATATAAGTATATATAATTTTTATTAAAAATTTTTATAATATAAATATATATGTATATAAAATAAAAAATAGATAAATATTCAAAATAAAATTACAGCGTTGGTGGTATAGTGGTGAGCGTAGCTGCCTTCCAAAATAAAACTACTTTATGAACCACCAATTCCACTTCTGGAAATGCATCTGAAATGAAAACACTAACTCAGAAAGGTCTGCACACTCAGGTGCATAGCAACATTATTTACAACAGCCAAGAAAGGAAAACAACTTAAATGTCCATCAATGGATGCATGAATAAAGTTGTGATACACACACACACACACACACACACACACAATGGAAAGTTATTCAGCCACACACACACACACACACACACACAAAAATGGAAATCATACCATTTGTGACAACATGTATGAAACCAGAACAGATTATCCTAAGTAAAATAAGTCAGACAAGGAAGAACAAATACTCTATGATTTCACTTATATATGGAATCTTTAAAAAAAAAAAAAAAAAACTCATAGGAAAGATCAGACTGGTGGTCACCAAAGGCAGAGGGTGGGGGTGGGGAAATGAAGGAAGCTGGTCAAAAGGTACAAACTTCCTGTAATTAAATAAGTACTGGAGATGTAATATAAAACATAATGACTATAGCACACACTGCTGTATGATATATAGGAAAATTGTTAAGAGATTTTATCTTGTGAGTTCTCACTGCAGAATTTTTTTCTTTTTTCTCTGTATGTGAAAATGGATGTTAGCTGATTATAGTAATCACTTCACAACATATGTAAATCAAACAATAATCCTGTATACCCTAAACTTATACAGTGATATATATCAATTATGTACCAGTAAAACCGGGGGGGGGGACAAAGAGGAAGAGGCATCAGGGATATGTATGCACAGAGAAAAGGCCATATGAGGACATAGTGAGAAGGTGGCTGTTTGGAAGCCAAAGAGAGAGGCCTAAGATGAAACCAACCCTGCTGGCACCCTGATCTTGGACTTTCAGCCTCAAGGAACTATAAGAAAGTAAGTTTCTATTGCTTAAGTCAACATAAACAACAATAACAACAACAAAGTAAGTACTAACTATTGGCTGTCTTTAACTATTGTCAGAGGCAAGGGTGGGGTTTGGGGAGTGCCAAAGAAGCAGTTCAGAATAGGGCAAGAGACAGTAAGCATGAAAAAACAATGAGGCAGCTGCAAATTTCCAAACAATAACATTAAAAGCAAATCAATTATGTAGAGGAAGATTAATATTCTGCATCAATATTTTTCCCCACATAGTAAGACTGAGTAGACCAAAACAGCCAGAAATTAGTCTTTACCTTACTACTCACCTTTCCTTGACTCCTCCTCCTGTCTTACAGCATCATTGCCAAGATATCCAATGTCCATCATGAATGGATTTAATAAGAAATTCCAATGGTATACAAACACAGGATATCGTTTTCCTCATTGACGCAAACCCACATTGTACCTTTTTATCCTATGCAACATGCCATTCCTTTTCAACCAATTATTCTTTTGCATTTTCCTACTAAGTCATCAGTGTGGAAAAGCTTGTTCTAAAAAGATATATGGGGGCGCCTGGGTGGCTCAGTTGGTTAAGCGTCTGCCTTCGGCTCAGGTCATGATCCCAGGGTCCTGGGATGGAGTCTCACATAGACTCCCTGCTCAGCGGGGAGTCTGCTTCTCCCTCTCCCTCCACCCCTCCCCCCTGCTCATTCTCTTTGTTTCTCTCTCTCAAATAAATTTAAAAAAAAAATAAAAAAGGATATGTTGCCACTCCCAGAGAAATGTGCATTTACACAGTAAAATACAAATATTTGCACTTTAATCCAAATGATTAATCTATTATGATGTAATTTCAGCTACAGAAACATGTTATTAAACCATTTTTGTGGTTTTTGCCTGGTCCATCAATGCATATTACTGGGGCCAACACACCTCCTGCAGCTTATAGATGGATCTGCATCTTTTCCTCATCTTTTCTTATGTTTTAAAAGTCACACATATTTGTGAAATATCTTGCTGAATTCTTGAAAAATTGGTAATAAAATCCTTTTACTTTCTGCAAGATGCTATTTCTATCTCTCATTACTCTTCCAAGAACGAAACATCTGTTGTTGCTCATTATCATTTTCTCCTCATTTCCTTATAGCCTTTATGTATTTTGAAAGTATCCTGGATTATGTTATACATTTTTCTAATATTCCTCATAGAAGTGAATAAAACTTGCACAAAAACCATTCAGAATCAAACCACTGAGTGTTCAGAGACAAAGAACAATGAGCTTACCCCTAACATTTTCCCCTCATCTCATTATTTATAACTTTGCTGAATTTTTAAAGCCAATTTAAAGAAATTAAACCTTATTTTGGGAAACTAAAAATTAAACTTCTTCTCTTACATAGAGCTTTGGTCACTTTTTATTCAGTTTTATCACAAGTTCTGTGATTTTCATTCCCAAGAGAAGCAATAGAATTAATTTCTATTAGTAAAGACAACATTTTTAAATTTTTAACATGCCACTGTTAGGAAGGATATATACTAGAGAGCTAAAATTACTTTTTACAAAAACAAAATAGAGCCAATTTCAGAAAATATAACATTAAAAGATACTTCAACTAACTTCTGGGGAAAATGGCAGAGTAGGAGAATAGTAAACTCACCATGTCCCATGGATACAACTAGGTAACAACCACATCAGTGTAAATAACCAAGAAAAAAACCAAAGATAGGCAGGATAGACTTTCCACAGCTAAAGGTAGAGAAGAGGCCACATCCAAGAAGGTAGGAATGGTAGAGGTCAGGAACCAAACAAACATGTGGAATAATCCATGGGAGGCAGGGACACCACAGGGATGGAGTAGCAAGAGGAGTATGCACCCATACAAGGTACCCCAGGCATGAGGAAACTAAATTCCCTTAACATTTGGCTATGAAAACCAGAGGGGCCTAATAATCACAGAAGTTTAACACCCATACCTTAAAAATCAGTGAGTTTGACTCTGTGAGAAGGGAGAGGGTAAAGTCCCCACTGTTAAAAAGAGCACAACAAACAACCCCACTGAGATATGGCACAGAAGCAGCAATTTGAAAAATGCATGGGATATACAGGAAGGAAATTTATTTACTAATCTCAGAGCTTGTGCTGGAAGGGCAGGGATCTTTGGAAGACCTCTCAAACAACAAAAGAGCTGGTAGGCACCATTTTCCCTGCCCCACTCCCAGCCTATATACATGGACACCTGTGGGAACTAGCTCAGCACCAACACTCCACCTAGTTTGCTAAGTGTACCTTGCCCACCCCACGCACTTCTCGCCTCCCTCCAACCTGGCAGGACTGAGTAGGAGTTTTCTCAAGTGGCTACAGATCCCTTCCTGCAGGAGACCAGCATGGACCTTGCTAAAACCTGCATGCACCACTCCTGCATTCTCCTGTGGACCTGCTCCCTCTGATAATGCCCTTGGCCAGAGCCTATCCAAAATGGTGCCACAAACCTGACAGTGTGAAAACAGCCCCAACAAGTGCCCCCATCACTTCTAAGTGACTCTTGCCCTGGGAAGAAAGGAAACAACAGTCCCACTACACCCTCAGCAGTGGGCTGGGACAGACATCTGGTCTAACTGCAGGCCCCACCCACCAACTAAATACTCCTAAGCAGACAACACAGGGAAATCACACTGCAGTTTAGTGGTACTACATCTCTGGCAAATGTGTCGTCTGACTCAATGCAAGCCCAAGGCAACCTGACTGGCCCACTAACACAGGGATGAAACACTGCACACTGCAGATGAATGGACTGAAAGCAAATGGGGCTCAGCAACAACAGCAAAGTACACACACACACACACAGGAGACATCCCTAAAGTGTGAGGTTCTGGTGAACAGGGGGAATGACACTGCAAGGCACTATAGCACCTCTTCTTCATAGGGCTACTACTTTCAAGATCAGGAGACATAGATGACTTTCCTAACACACAGAAACAGACACAGAGTTAAACATGAGACAGAATATTTCCAAATGAAAAAAACGAGAACAAAATCACAGCAAGAGCGCTAAGGAAATTGAGTTAAGAAATATGTCTGATAGAGAATTTAAAGTAATAGTCATAAAGATACTCACTGGTATTGATAACAGTGGAGGACCTCAGTGAGACCCCAACAAGGAGATAGAAAACATAAATAAGAACCAGAGATGAAGAACTCAGTAACAAAAGTCAGAAGGTAAAATAAGTAGTAGACTAAAGTAAACAGAAGAACAAATCCATGACCTAGCAGACAGAGTAATGGAAAGCAATCAAGCTGAAGAGGAGAAAAAGTAATAATAAATGAAAAACTGACTAAGCAAACACAGCAACACCATCAAGCATAATAACACTTGCATTATAGGGATTCCAGATGGCAAAGATTGAGAAAAGGGAGGCAGAAAACTGATTTGAAGAAATAATAGCTGAAAACTTCCCTAATCTGAGGAAGGAAACAGATGTCCAGATCCAGGAGGCACAAAGAGGCCCCAATATTTTCAATCTAAGAAGGTCCACACCAAGACAAATGCTAATTAAAAGGGCAAAAAGAAGTGACAGAGAGAATTTTTAAAACAGCAAGAGAAAAAATAGTTACATACAAGGGGAACCGCATAAGGCTATCAGCTGCTTTTCATGAGAAACTTTGCGTGCCAGAAGAGAGCGGCATGATACATTCAAAGCACTAAAAGAAAAAAACCTGCAGCCAAAAATACTCTCAGCAAGGCTGTCATTCATAATGGAAGGAGAGATAAAAATTTTCCCAAACAAAAATGAAAGGAATTCATTACCACAAAACCAACCCTACAAAAAATGTTAAAGGGGACTCTGAGTGGAAAGGAAAGACCATAAGCAGGAGTAAGAAAAGTAGGAAACACAAAAGCAGTAAAAATAAGTATTCCCAGAATAAAAGGATCTAAAGTAGAACATCATATACCTGAAACTGGGGGGAGAAAAGTAAAAAATGGGTTCAAACTTAAGTGACTATTAGCCTAATACAGACTACTATGTGCATGTTATATATAAACCTAATAATAACCACAAATCAAAAACCAGTGATTAAAAAAAAAAGGAATCCAAGTATAACACTAAAGAAAGCCAGAAAACTATGAAAGAAGAGAGCAAAAAGAAAGGAACAGAGAAAAACTACCAAAAAAAATTAAAAGTAACAAAATGGATGTACATACCTATCAATAATACTTTGAATGTAAATGGACTAACCACTCCAATCAAAAGACATAGGGTGATGGGATGAACAAAAAAGCAAGACCCATCTACATGTTGCCTACAAGAGACTATTTCAAAACTAAAGACACATGCGGATTCCAAGTTAAGAGATGGAGAAATATTTATCATACAAATTGATATGAAAAGAAAGCAATACTTACATCAGACAAAATAGACTAAAACCAACACCATAACAAGAGAGAAAGGACACTACATAATCATAAAAGGAACAATCCAACAAAAAGCTACAACAATTGTAAATATTGATGCATCCAACATAGGACCACCCAAATATATAAAAGCAGCTAATAACAAACATAGAGGAAGTAATTAATAGAAATACAATAATAGGGGGGACTTTAAAACCCTACTTACATCAATGGATAGATCATCCAAACAGAAAATCAACAATGAAACAGTGGCTTTGAATGACACATTGAACCAAATGGACCTAACAAATATATTTAAAACACTCAACCTTTAAACAAAATACACTTTCTTTTCAAATATACTGGGAATACTGTCCAGAATAGATCACATATCAGGCCACAAACAAGTCTCAATAAATTCAGTAAAACTGAAGTAATACCATGCATCTTTTCCAATCACAGTGCTAAGAAATCAGAAATCAGTCTCAAGAAAAAAATCTGGAAAGAATACAAATACATGGAGATTAAATAACATGCTACTAAGCAATGAAGGGGTCAACCAAGAAATTAAAGAGGAAATAAAAAAAATACATGGACACAAATGAAAACACAATGGTACAAAATCTTTGGGATGCAACAAAGGATGTTCTAAGACAGAAGTTTATAGCAGTACAGACCTACCTCAGGAAGCAAGAAAAATCTCAAATAAACAAACTAACCCTACACCTAAGGGAGCAAGAAAAAGAACAGACAAAACCCAAAACCAGTAGAAGAAAGGAAATAAGATTAGAGCAGAAATAAAATAGAAACAAACAAAAAAAAACCCAATAGATTAATGAAACCACGAGCTGGTTCTTTAAAAATATCAAAATAAAATTGATAAGCCAGCAGCCAGACAAGGAAGGAAGGAAGGAAGGAAGGAAGGAAGGAAGGAAGGAAGGACGGACAAATGAACAAAAGAAACTCTTTTTGAAAGAATATCTATTCTTCTCAAACTACTCCAAGAAAAAAAAGAGGAAGGAAAGTTTCCAAATTAATTCTATGAAGACAGCATTACCCTGATACCAAAACCAGATGAAGACACTACAAAAAATTTAAAAAGAATCATAGGCCAGTATCTCTAATGAATATGGATGCAAATATCCTCAACAAAATATTAGCAAAGCTAATCTAACAACACAGTGAAAAGATCATTCACCTTGATCAAGCAAGATTTATTCCTGGGATGCAAGGGTGGATCAATATTCACAAATCACTCAACATGATACATCACATCAACAAGAGAAAGGATAAAAACCATGTGATCATTTCAGTAGATGCAGAAAAGGCATTTGACAAGGAGCAACATCCATTTATGATAAAAAAAAAAAAACCTCAACAAAATAGGTTTAGACGGAACATACCTCAACATTATTAAGGCCATATGTGAAAAAAACACAATTAATGTCATGTTTAATGGTGAGAAACAGAGCTTTACCCCTAAAATCAGGAACAGGCAAGGATTTCCACTCTTGCTACTTTTATTCAACATCATATTGGAAGTCCTAGTCACAGCACTCAGACAAGAGAAATAAAAGGCATCCAAATTGCTAAAGAAGAAGTAAAAATTTCTTTACTTCTTCTATACTTGCAAATGACATGATAGTATATATAGAAAACCCTATAGACTTCACCCAAAAAATATTAGAACTGATAAATGCATTCAGTAAGGTCACAGGATACAAAACATAAAGAAATCTGTCGCATTTCTATACACTAATAATGAAGCAGCAGAAAGAGATATCAATAGAACAATCCCATTTACAATTGCACCGAAAAGAATAAAATATCTAGGAATTAACTTTCCACAAAGGTAAAAGACTTGTCCTCCAAAAATTATAAAACACTGATGAAGAAAATAGAGGACAACAAATGAATGGAAAGATAGTTCAAACTCAAGGACTGGAAGACTCGATATTGTTAAAATGCTCATACCCTCTGAAGCAATCTACAGATTTAATGCAATCCCTATCAAAATACAAAAAGCATTTTTCACAGAACAAAAACAAATAATCCTAAATGGAACCACAAAAGACCCCGAATAACCAAAGCAACCTTGAAAAAGAAAACAAAACTGAAGGTATCACAATTTCAGATTTCAAGATATATTACAAAGCAGTGGTAATCAAAACAGCATGGTACTGGCACAAGAACAGATACCTAGGTCAATAGAACAGAATGGAGAGCCTAGAAGTAACCCCACAATTATATGGTCAATTATTCTTCGACAAAGGAGGCAAGAATATGGAATGCATTGGAAAAGACTGTCTCTTCAAATGATGTTGGGAAAACTGGACAGCTACACTCAAAAAGAATGAAACTGGACCAATTTCTTATACCATACACAAAAATAAAATGGATTAAACACCTAAATGTGAGACCTGAAACCATAACAATCCTAGAAGAGAACACAACCAGTAATTTCTCTGACATCGGCTACAGCAACATTTTTCAATGTAAGTCTCCTGAGGCAAGGGAAAAAAAGCAAAAATAAACTACTGGGAGTACATCAAAATAAAAAGCTTCTGCACAGCAAAGGAAACAATCAAAACTTAGGTTTTTGATTTCTTTAATAAAATATAAGTATGATTAAACAAATGATCAGTATTGTCTAAATAAAATCTAAAATCTTTCAATTTTGAATAATGATGAGTATGAAAAACAAAAAAATCTTTAATAATCTTTAATTCCAAAAAAATCTGTGTAACTCATTTGAATTTAAAAAATCAGTATCCAATCCAAAAAATAAAAGTCATGAGCATTGGCTTAAAAAATATTCCTAACAAAACACTGCTTATTATATAGAGATTAAAATTTCATAAACATTCCATTATTTTGTTTTAACATCAAATTATATCAGTACACAGCTACATTTTATTATACTGGTTACAGACATTATGAAAAAAATCACTGTGTCACATCACATAAAACCAAGAGAGAGAGTCTAAAACACCATGATGCTGAGCCACTTCCTTGTAATAAAATAGTCCTGATAAATAGTGTCAGTTTTATACAGCCAAACAAATTTTGGTCTCTAATTTACTCAATGTCCTCATATCTAAAGTTACCTTCAAGAGTGCAGTTTCCCCTCATACCATGTAGAGTTTTATCCATTTCATCATATGAGTACAGGAGAAATTTAATACTTATGACAAAACACTTTGGCTACCTTTGCTCTACAATTTAGGGCCTAAAAGTTACAAAGCAGAGAGCTAAAGACTAAACTGTCACCATGTTTTATTTGTGATTTTTTTTAAGTGGAATACATTGCTTACATTTTAAAATGAGCAAACTTTTTTTAAACATAAAAAAATCATTTTTACTTTTCTTGGTGGGGGGAGGGAAGGAAGATCTCTAGGAATGAACCACATTCCTACCAGGCCCCTTTCCATAGGAACTCCATTTCTCCAGGTCCCCCAGCACACCCAAGCATCCTCCACATGGTGCCCCTATCTGCCCAGCCTCAGAAGGCATCTGAGTTTGTGATTCCTGGCCTAGAACCCAAGGCTGAAGTTTCTTCTTCTGCACCCAGCAACTCCCATGAACCATCTCTCCCAGACTCTCACTACCTCCTCTCGGCTGCCCTGCCCCTGGATATACAGGAAAACTAAGGAGAGGAGGATCGGACACTGCAAAGCCAGAAAGAGTGACCAAGAAGGACACAAGCCAAGTAAATGAAGCCAACTGCCTGCCCAGACACCACACTCTCTCATCACCAGCTTCCTTCTTGCTGCCAAACCTAAAATAATTGGAGCACATTTACACAAATGTTTTAAGTACTTATTGTAGAACAGCCACAGTTGCAGGTCCTTCAGGAATAATCTTATGAATAGCATGGCTTCAAGTGTAAGGCAATATTTGCTTTTCTGCTTGCTTCACATTGCCAAAGCTCCTGGCACAGGAGACAAGGTCTTTCTTTTGATAATTACAGACTGATGTTTTTAATTGTCAGGACTGGGAAAGATAACACCATGCCTTGAATAAGTTTTATTCAAAGTATAATGATGAATGGTATCTAATCTCTTACTTTCCTATTGCACTATGATCAAAATGAAAAAGCATAGAGTACAAGAAAGAGGTAAATATATTTCATGATTGAGGTAAAATGCAATCAAGAAAAACTAATCTGCTGCCCTCTACCACTTCTACTTTTAGCTAAGCTCAGATACTGCTTTTACTCCTTCCTCTTCCTCCTCAATAGTAATCATAGTTATAGTGATGATATTTACATTAATAACGATACTGGCAATAACAACAGGAACTACCAATATTTGGGTACTTACTCCATTCCAGACAATGTGTTAAATCTATGATATGCATTAGCTCAGTGTACCCTTAAAAGATAAGTACTATTATCATCATTTTAGAGATAAAGAAACTGAATTTTGGAGAGTTTCAGTATCTTGCCCAGGGTCACAGAACTACTAAGTGTTGGAGGTAGCCTTCTAATACAGGCCTGACTCCAAAGTCCAAGCTTCCAACCAGTGTAGGATAACTAGGGTATTTTGCCTGTAAGATGCATATTCCCTCTTTGCTTCTAGGGCTTGTAATTTTAACTGTCTGATTCTCACCCAAAGGTATACTTCACAGCTCTCCATATTGACTCCTAAATATGACAGTCAGCCTTTTCCTCATTTCCATACGATTATGGAATTTCAGTTGCAAGTTAACAGTAAGTGGATAAAGAAGGATTTATGAGAAAAGTACATGTAAGAATTCTAGCTAAGATGTAGCAAACCTACCCACGAATATGTGCCTTACAAATACATCCCTCTGCACATACTGAACCTCGAAAGGGCCTTAAGACTTTTTTCCTAGAAGGGGAGGTCTTTTTTGGGGTCTCAATTGAGAGATTAACAACCTGTCAGTCTTTTTCTAATGCAGGAAGACATTTTTAAAATGTTAAATAGAAGAGTCCAATTGCTTAATTTACCAAGTATATTTTCTCTTTGCACCATTTTTGTTCCTACACAGTTGGGGAGTCTTGACTGTCTAAAAAAAATTCTTTACCAGTGAGATAAAAGATATTCCTATTATTCATACAGACCTAAGGCAATAGAAAGAGTAAAGTATAATTATAGACAGAATACATAGTGATACATTGTTGTGTCTTATCAAAAGAAAAAGAGGAAATTTAATATCATTTTCTTTGTCCGATCTCTAAACCCAGAAATATTTGCTGGTGGGAGGAAAGAAGTTATATCCCATGGTTCTACTCAAAGAAATCCACTATGTCAATGCAGGCTGAAAATAAAGTCTGGTAGACCTGCTGTTACAGTTGACCTCTGACTTTCCAGATCTTGTGGACCACGTTCTTCATTCTTTCACCTCTTTGTGGCCATTTAAATAAGACCTGATTGATTGTAATATTTCTAGTTTTTATAACTACAGAAAGCAGTAAAAGTGACAAGTTTTATTAACATCAGCTGGAATACCTGTCCTAAATCTAGTTTGCAGAAAAAAAAAAAACTAGATATCTGTAACTCTGAGTATTCTGTGTCTTTTCCATACATTACATGCACCTAAAAAATGCCAACATTGCTCAAGAAGCCCCTTTGTCTCTGGAGGCATGATGAGCTGAAGAGGAGATCCCCTCCCTGTTGGACATATAACTTGAAATTGACATGAAAAGAGGACCTAGAATTTATACTTTCATGACTGGTTTAATTTGTTGAATGGATTTTCAGGAAACATAAACACTCTATTGCTCTCCTATGAACTGTACAGCAGCCCTACTTTTCCCAAGCCTTTCTGTGTCTTTGGATATTAATGAGATCGAAGTTCCTGACTCACTGATTGTACCTGACCTAAGCAACCAGACAGCCACCAAGGGCTTTCTCTAATACTCTGAGGACATCCAGAGGGCATCTTACAGATGCACACCATCCATCCCATTTCTAACCTCCCCAGGAAATCCTGAGTGCCAGGTCCCCTGGACTCCTACCAGCGTTCCTCTATGTACCACTTTTGAAGGTCTTGCACCCTCACAATCTCAAATAATTCCAATTTCCATACAAAAGTAAACAGAATGCCCTTTTCTCCCTCTCAGAAATAGTTTGTCATCCCAGTACCTGCACTGCTGATTTCCCTAATTCTGCTACATTCTCTCATGAAATGTGTCTTGTCAGCTTGTGCTGGAAAGGAGGGGCTCAGAAATCAGAGCTGGGAAAACATAAAGCAGACTATCCTTCCCACTGTTCTTTGCCATCCTTCTCTTGTCCTTCTTCCTCATGAATTGAGGATAATTTTCCTAGAAAAGTCATCCCTGGAAAGACAATCGACTCCTACACCAAAAGACATCCAGGATCCACTTAACTAGCACATTATTAGACATGTTAATAGGTCTGAATGAACCTCACTTACAACTCAACTGCAACCTCTACTATTTAATACCAGTTCAAATAGTGAGGTATGATTGTATTAACTGATCAAGCATGCATCATCAATACACTCATCTCACCATGCCACACTACTTACAAAATTATGTCTATTTTTAAGTTCTTACTTAAGGCACACCTGTCTTTAGCCTTTACCGAAGTCTGATTTTTACACTGATTATAGGACCTCTATTGTATTATTTAGTCTTACTTAGAGGACTTGTGTAGAAATAGGTTTCTGTTATTAAAATATAAGTCCCTGATTGCAACACTCCTTTATTACTCATTTCTGCATTCCCCATAACATCTAACACAATACCCTGCATTTAATAAGCATTCAAATTAAAATTATTGTCACACAAGTAGTTACCTGAGTCAGAATTAAGCCTAAATCCCTTAGACCTTACTTTTAGCAAGAGTGACATCCAGAGAGTACACCAACCAGGGTTACAGTAAATAAAATTTATCTTACACAGATTTACTTTACAAGCCACGTATCTTCCTAATGGTAAGACCACTTTCTTACTTCTGGTTCCCAACAAGGCTATTTACAACTTTAATGTGACCAGAATTTATTCAGATATTATAATGACCTAACACTAGATCTGCCTAGGTGTCTCTGTTATCGGTACATACCAATTTGAACGCAGGATTAAGTGATTTCTCAAAAGCAGGGCAAAAATTCAAGATACTATCCTTGCTATAAAACACTGAAATGTTTAAACCATATTTTCACCTCATGCTCTTACTTTTAATGTACTTAAATTCCTTATTCTTTATACATTGATAATATTCCTAGGTTAACCATAACCCTATTTTCTTATTATCCTCTTTATTCTACATCCTGTTATTATGACTAGTTTCTTTACAATAAGTCCTTGGCCCTTAGTTCACCTCTAGCTTGATTTTTGTTGTACTTTTGTTCATCATATACAATTAAACAAATCTATATAAACTCATTCTGTAGCAGAATGATTTAATGAAAATCTTGTGTGGCACAACAATCTCATTGAGAAACTAATGGTAGCTACTTTTCTTGGTAGTAAGTTAATTGTTGACAGTTGAGAATATTCCCCCCCTCCCTCCTGAGAAAGGAAAGAGTTTTGGGTCAGAATATCTAAATGATCATTACCAGAGTTCAGTGAATTGGCCACTGATTATGAGAAATCAGGCTTGAGACAGAGTTAGGCAGGATTGTCTAGACTGGGCATGGCTCCAGGAATTGGGGACTGGTGGCAAGACATGACCAATATAATTGGATCCCCCCAAAATAGGAAAAGAAATGGAAAGGTATTGTTTCCTCATGTGCCAGAGTCTTACACTCCTCAAATGTGGGGCCCTGAGCTGGCAGGACTTCAAGTGGGAGGCTATATGAAACCCTATGAAGTACTGATACCAGGCATAGCATACTTAGAGGTAGTGAGGGCCTATGCTGAGGTCATGTACATAAGGAAGAAAGCCATTTATCAACCAAACTACTGGTTTTGAACCAGGAGCACCTTTGCACTCTCCCTGATGGACCAATGACCATATGCCTCTCCCCAATTTTTCTGTACTACTATCCCTGAGTTCTTGGCATAATCTAAAAAAGGAAGATGGTTGTTCTATAAACTTGACCTCAGCTCATAAAAGCCCAAAACTACATCTGTTGTGATTTTCAAAACTAAAGAAATGTAACTTCATAACTTCCTTGCACTTCAACTCTTATAGAACTGTATGTGTTATGTTGTATTAGTTCAACAATTCTGACTGGTTAATAAGCATCTAGGTCTCTCCATGTAAAGCCACTTGATACTTTAGTAGTCATTCAAAATTTTCACTCCAGGCCTAAAATCCATCCGAGATAACAGAAGGCAAGCATTAGTAGCCCAGACTGTTTGCTGCTAAGCTTCAGGGGTCTGATGATGAATTGAGATCAACTAGATCAGCATGCAATGGGATGCAATATCATTAACAAGAGGTATAAATCAAGTTGAAGATTCCCAGACTTTTATAGGATGGCTAATAATAGTCCATGCTACACCAGGAGATGTCTAATCACAGGTGGACAAAAAACTAGTAACATCATGGAACTAAGTTTGTGGAAGAACAATAGGCATCAATGAAGCACAAGTAGTCACAAACCTGACTTAATGCACTATTATAAACTATTGAATTGGAGATTCTTTACATTTGCCTGAGACAGCACAGATGATGGATTACACAATGATGCTGAATTACATAGCAAACACTTTATGTATCCAGCTCTAAGGATAAGGGCTTAGTGAAATTCCTGACTGTACATTATCATTACTTAGGGAGCCTTTAAAAATTACAAAAGCTTAGGCCCTTTTTCAATTGTCTTGGATAGGCCAAAGGCACAAGTATTTTTTAAAAGCTGCCCAGATGATTCTAACATGTAGCTGTGGTAAGAAATGGCCAAAAAAAAAAAAAAAAAAAAAACTGGAAGAGTAGAGAGGGTCAATATGATGCCTTTTCACTGCCAAAAAATGTAAAGTATCTGAGGTTTAACCTACTTGCAAGCTAACAAATTAGCCTGCCAGTGTCATAGATGCTGGCAGAAGACACAACTCCTTGGTCAGAAAAAAAGCAATAGCAGAGTATCAGAAGTTTTTAGAGATTGCACCAATTCCACAATTTCCAGAAAGCAATGCAAAAGAGCCAGGTATGTTGCCTTACTGGAAAGCATGCCTGACCTTATCAAATTTGGATTTTTTTTTTAAAGGACAAAGTATGTCTGCCTTTTGCTCTGTAGGATAACATTGTCTTTATTTTACTGGACAGGTTCAGGATGATTATACTAACTATGCCCTCTACTCCAGAGGAATATGAGGAAATACCATCACTTATCTTCCAAGGCTATCATAACATAACTGTCCTTGAAAAGATGTGTGACAATGTGAGAAACCCATAGAGCACTGTGTCCCCAAAATATCCACCCCAAGTTACTACACGGTCTTGGCTTCCAGTGAACTGTCCAATAAGTACACTACTCTGTCAGCCACTCTAATTAATCCCATTGAAAGATACTGACACAAAAATTCATTAAGTTTGTCTCATACAGCATTTATTTAAGACTCACAACATGAGCCAAGAAGCAGGGTAAGACCTACACTACCACAGCTGAAGATATTCCCTAAACTATCAAGTGATATTATAGACAGCCAGGTGGCTTTCTCCTTAAGTTTCCATATTGACCTTTTCACCTCACCTTAGGTATAAATATAGGCTTAGTAGCTTGTACCAACAATTACACAAATTCCTTCTTGGCCCACAAGTACATCTAGATAATTCTATCATCCTTAACAACTCTGTCTAATGAGTTGAGGCTAACCTGAACATCTTTCAGGGCCAAGGTAATGTCATTGATTACTTAGCTAAAGTCAGGAATAAATTTTCCTCCACCCTTTTAAGTGGTTTACTCCTATTGCAGAAATACTCACTAAATGAGTCCATTATTCCTCTAAGAAGCTCCTTCTAACTCCACAAAACCAGTGTGTCACATGTCAATAGCTACAATTTACCTTTCCTTCCTATAATTCCTTATGTGCACCCAGACCATTCATCTAGAAGGATCAGACCAAAAGAGTTAAAAGCATTTTTAATCAAACTTACAGAGACCCATTTCGGTCTGTATGTGTCACTGCAGAGGGACTTAGTGAGCTATTGGTCTACCAACTGCTCATCCATCCTTAACATCCTGGACCATGTCAATGCAACAAGAGAACCCAGGTAACTGAGTCAGAATTAAGCCTAAATCCCTTAGACCTTACTTTTAGCAAGAGTGCCATCCAGGGAGTACACCAACGAGGGTTACAGTAAATAAAATTTATCTTACACAGATACAGTCCGAGCCAAAACTCTGAATTTTCAAAGTAAGTCTTAACAAATGACGATTTTTTTTTTTTGCTCTGATCTTACTTAACCCAGGAAGCAGGCAAGAGGAGATAATCTGCTTCTGGGGACAGCCAACATTTAGTCAATGAAGTTCATTACTAAGATGTGTAGACCAGGAAAAAGTGAGACAGTGAGAAATCTTTTTCAGTTTAATTTTGAGGAGGCCATTTTATACTATCAAATGCATGTAGATGATAGGGAGCATGGAAGAAATACCTTAACTATTAACCCACTGCTGAGGGGCAGTTGCAATGAAAAGAGTACTGCTTGCTGCAAATGGCCTGCAAAGCTAAAAAGATGACATGGATAATTTTCAAGTCCCCCAATAATATGGTTATAGTCAGCTGATGAGACTGAAGTGCTACACCATAACCCAAAGTAGTATTAACAGCAGTGAGGCTTCAGTGAAAGTCCAAAGAGTGGTCAAAGGTCTGATAGTCAATTTGCCAAACCAAGAGGAGCTGTATGCAAGAAGGGCTCCATCGCTGTGAGACAAATGAGTCAGCTTCTGGCAGGAGTCACAAATCTGACTACAATGTATCAGAAATGGACAGTCCTTACCTGGAGCCCAATCTGTGATGATGAATGTGTGGTCCTGTCCACAATGATGGGTCTAGATAGCAACAGTGGCAATCTGGATGGTGCAGACTTGATCATCAGCCTAATTCTAGGCAATCTCATCAAATTAACAGTCCCTTACAATGAATATCTACATAAATGAGCCAGCCAATTCAATTGTCATCTACTATCCGCTTCTACAGTTTGTGGCCCCAAAAAGAACTGCCCTTAATTCGCCAGTCTTTCAAGTGGCAGACCAGATAGCAAGGACTGCAGCCTTCTTAAATATACTCTTTCTATTTGACAAGGTTTGTTGGGCCCCTCCCACCTTGCTAGTCACTGAGTCTAAGTCAACCTATCCTGAAAGAAAATATCAGGCTAGAGAATCACAAAGTGCCCTGAGGCAGGTGTTAAGTTTCAACAGGAGCCCAGTAAAAAGCTCAAAGCTCCTTTTCCAAAGAGGTTTGCCTGGTAGCCCTGTCAGAGAGGCTAGAGTCCAAAACCCTAACTGGTGCCACTGGTAAAGGCTGCTTCCTTTTACCAAAGACTACACCAGACAAAATCATCAGTCAGATACTTGTACCTCAAAGGAGTCATTACAGTTGTGGGACCCCAAAGATGCTAACACCTCTCCCCAAATATGGTTCTCCCATATTGGGAGAATCCCCTCTAGGATGTGATAGAAAAATACAAATACCTATTTTTCTGAAACTGTTCCAAAAAATAGAAACGGAAGGAAAACTTCCAAACTCGTTTTATGAGGCCACCATTACCTTGATCCCAAAACCAAAGACCCCAACAAAAAGGAGAATTACAGACCAATATCCTTGATGAACATAGATGTAAAAATTCTCACCAAAATACTAGCCAATAGGATCCAACAGTACATTAAAAGCATTAATCACCACGACCAAGGGATTTATTCCTGGGCTACAAGGTTGGTTCAACATCTACAAATCAATCAAGTGATACAATACATTAATAAAAGAAAGAACAAGAACTATATGATCCTCTCAATAGATGTAGAAAAAGCATTTGACAAAGTACAGCATCCTTTCTTGATCAAAACTCTTCAGAGCATAGAGACAGAGGGTACGTACCTCAATATCATAAAAGCCATCTATCAAAAACCCACAGCGAATATCATTCTCAATGAGGAAAAATTGAGAGCTTTCCCACTAAGGTCAGGAACATGGCAGGGATGTCCACTATCACCACTGCTATTCAACATAGTATTAGTAGAAGTCCTAGCCACAGCAATCAGACAACAAAAAGAAATAAAAGGCATCCAAATAAGCAAAGAAGAAGTCAAACTCTCACTCTTCGCAGATGATATGACATTTTATGTGGAAAACCCAAAAGACTCTACCCCAAAACTGCTAGAACTCACATAGGAATTCAGCAACATGGCAGGATATAAAATCAATGCACAGAAATCAGTGGCATTCCTATACACCAACGACAAGACAGAAGAAAGAGAAATTAAGGAGTCGATCCCATTTACAATTGCACCCAAAACCATAAGATACCTAGGAATAAATCTAACCAAAGAGGCAAAGAATCTGTACTCAGAAAACTATAAAATACTCATGAAAGAAAATGAGGAAGACACAAAGAAATGGAAAAACGTTCCATGCTCATGGACTGGAAGAACAAATATTGTGAAGATGTCAATGCTACCTAGAGCAATCTACACATTCAATGCAATCCCTATCAAAATACCATCCACTTTTTTCAAAGAAATGGAACAAATAATCCTAAAATTTATATGGAACCAGAAAAGATCCCAAATAGCCAGAGGAATATTGAAAAAGAAAAGCAAAACAGGTGGCATCACAATTCCGGACTCCAAGCTCTATTCCAAAGCTGTAATCAGCAAGACAGGATGGTACTGGCACAAAAACAGACACATAGATCAATGGAACAGAATCGAGAACCCAGAAATGGACCCTCAACTCTATGGTCAACTAATCTTCGACAAAGCAGGAAAGAATGTACAATGGAAAAAAGTCTCTTCAACAAATGGTGTTGGGAAAATTGGACAGCCACATGCAGAAGAATGAAACTGGACCATTTCCTTACACCACACACAAAAATAGATTCAAAATGGTGAAAGACCTAAATGTGAGACAGGAGTCCATCAAAATCCTAAAGGAGAACACAGGCAGCAACCTCTTCGACCTCAGCCACAGCAACGTCTTCCTAGAAACATCGCCAAAGGCAAGGGAAACGAGGGCAAAAATGAACTACTGGGACTTCATCAAGATAAAATCTTTTGCACAGCAAAGGAAACAGTCCACAAAACCAAAAGACAACCGACAGAATGGGAGAAGATATTTGCAAATGACATATCAGATAAAGGGCTAGTATCCAAAATCTATAAAGAACTTATCAAACTCAACACCCAAAGAACAACTAATCCAATCAAGAAATGGGCAGAAGACATGAACAGACATTTTTCCAGAGAAGACATCCAAATGGCCAACAGACACATGAAAAAGTGCTCAACATCGCTTGGCATCAGGGAACTCCAAATCAAAACCTCAATGAGATACCACCTCACACCAGTCAGAATGGCTAAAATTAACAAGTCAGGGAACGACAGATGTTGGCAGGGATGCGGAGAAAAGGGAAGCCTCCTACACTGTTGGTGGGAATGCAAGCTGGTGCAGCCACTCTGGAAAACATTATGAAGTTTCCTCAAAAAGTTGAAAATAGAGCTACCCTATGACCCAGCAATTGCACTACTGGGTATTTACCCCAAAAATACAAATGTAGGGATCCAAAGGGGTACGTGCACCCTGATGTTTATAGCAGCAATGTCCACAATAGCCAACCTATGGAAAGAGCCAAAATGTCAACAGATAAATGGATAAAGAGGATGTGGTATATATATATACAATGGAATATTATGCAGCCATCAAAAGGAATGGAACCCTTGCCATTTGCAATGACATGGATAGAACTGGAGGGTATTATGCTGAGCGAAATAAGTCAATCAGAGAAAGACATGTATCATATGATCTCACTGACATGAGGAATTCTTAATCTCAGGAAACAAACTGAGGGTTGCTGGAGTGGTGGGGGTGGGAGGGATGGGGTGGCCGGGTGATAGACATTGGGGAGGGTATGTGCTATGGGGAGCACTGTGAATTGTGTAAGACTGTTGAATCACAGACCTATACCTCTGAAACAAATAATACATTATATGTTTAAAAAAAAAGAAGAAGAAGAAGATAGCAGGAAGCGAAAAATGAAGGGGAGGAATCAGAGGGGGAGACAAACCATGAGAGACTGTGGACTCAGAAACAAACTGAGGGTTCTAGAGGGGAGGGGGTGGGGGGATGGGTTAGCCTGGTGATGGGTATTAAAGAGGGCACGTACTGAATGGAGCACTGGGTGTTATACGCAAACAATGAATCATGGAACACTACATCAAAAACTAATGATGTAATGTATGGTGATTAACATAACATAATAAAATAAAATAAAAAAAAGAATGAGAGATGAACCATGAGAGACTACAGACTCTGAGAAACAAACAGGGTTTTAGAGGGGAGGCGGGTAGGGGGATGGGTTAGCCCAGTCATGGGTATTAAGGAGGGCACGTACTGCATGGAACACTGGGTGTTATACGAAAACAATGGATCGTGGATCACCACATCAAAAACTAATGATGTATTATATGGTGACTAACATAACATAATAAAAAAAAGAATGTCAAAAAAAAACACAACACATCAATTCCTACTATTAATTCAGATGTAAAAGACCTGACAACAGTACACTGAATTCTTCCAAATGGCCTACAGGGTAATGTTAGTATCCTCCCTGACTATGAACACTATGCAAACCTCATAATTTGAGTTCAGAAACTCCTCTCCCCCAACAGTAAAATGCTAACTTGGGTGCTTGTATCTAACAGAATTATACAAGTCCCTTTCCTGCTCAAAGTTTCCCAGCATACTTGGATGATTGCATGTGGCTTCCCATCCCCCCTTTAGACAGCAAGACATTGGCCTCACACCTGATCACCTCTATTTAAGTCTTAAAGCAGCTAAGGTCAGAGCAGAGGAAAAGATAAATTTTTGCCTGATTTTAACAAAAAGGCTAGGTTTCTAGATTGAGGGGGCCAACTTCAAAAATGTATTTATGATTCTTTGGGTGACTTTCATTTTCCAATTGTTCTCCTTAGCATAAATCTAGCTCCAGGGCAGTAAAAGCACAAATACAAGTCAATTATTCATCTATGGCTTCCCATGGCAGTTTCTCTTTTTTCAGGGACAACTTCCTTGTAGCAGTTGGTACCCAGTGGGGTTGGGAGTGAACAGAGCTTTTACTGCAGTCTCTAAATGGATACTAGAGTGGCATATTTGGTAGCAGGAGGAGTTGAACCATAAGACAGCCAGCTGCTTCCATTATTCCTTAACACGTATTGCATGCCAAAACAAGGTTTAACTCCAGCTGAATTTCTAACCATTTGTCTGGTTTCTGCCCACAGTGGTCACAGATGACCCTCTCTGCACACTCCATGCATGCATGCATTTCTGTAAATGCTGTCTGAAAAGGAGTGGGATTTCTGCCCATCCAGAGAAAATCTTGCTACTAGTTGGTATAATGAAGCACACCAAAAACAAAGACTTTCAAATTGACAAGGAAGTTCTCCCACCTGGAGAAAATATAGCAACAACCAGGACACCTTTTAAAAGAGCAACAGATTGGAAGCCTACATGGGGTTTCTATGGGTAGGGTTAAAGTAAATTGGATGTAATTGGACTGTTTAAACAAATGTTATATGAAGTAACTGCACCTCCATTACCTGAATGTATCCTTAAAATGGATTATTATGTCTGATTGGGGAACACTTACTCTACCTGATATTTTAAATAGAAGATAGATAAAATTGCCCTTAAGCTAGTATTAATTGGCCATGCTAAATGGGAGCCTTTGGAATTGCCTGAGCCTACATATTGTTAATTTGAAGCAACACTAAATACCTGGTAAGAAAAACTACTACACCTTTATCCAGTGACATGTTAAAAACAAGAGTATTGATACTAATTAATTCTCTATTACCGCCCTATGAGGGCTGTGAAAAAGGCAGATGGCTTATGGATACTTACCATACATTATCACAGTTTGAACAAAGTAATAGCATCTATAGCCTCAGCAGTTCTGGACATGATATTAGAAATGCAAAAGATATAACAAGCCAAAGGGCATTGGTTTTCAGTGACTGATTTTGCTAATGCAATCTTTCAACCCCGATTTTAAAAGAAGAGTCAACTGCACTATGCATTCACACAAGAAGGGTCTCAGTTTACACTTACTGGTTTGTCACAGGGCTATTTGAACTCCCCCATTTACTATCATAATTTGGTTTAAAAAGAGCTGGATTTAATGCAGGTTTCAAGTGTCATCATACATAATTGAAGACATAATATCACCACCATTTAAGGAGCTGTCTTTAAACCTATTTTCTGGTATTTGGCCTATAACCACATCCTCGATTTCTCCTTATTATAAGGCAATCAACTAGTGGATCATTTATTGCCTACTTGACTATAAGTTGCTTAATATGCTCACAACAAACACCTCTGGATTTATCCTCAGGTCTCATTAACTGGCCTGTAAGACCCTCACCCTTTCTCTTCCAGAAAATATGGTCTCTATCAGCATCTGATCCTTGACAACTAAAACTGTCAAAGATCTGAGAGGTTACCTTACTTGAATTCTAACACGTCTGCCTGACTCCATGGATGCTAGAAGACATGAAACTCCTGGGGCAGGGGCAAAGGACTTTATTAAAATTCACAGCAACAGCAGCTGCCAGAGTATCAGCATGTTCTTTTCCCAGTTCCCTGAGCCCCAACTCCCATATGGTCACAGAAAGAATGCCAGGTGACACCTGCACACTGTGGACTGCGTTATAGGAAAACAACTATGAACTTAAGGAATGTAAGACTTTTATAATGAACAGTAAAACCATGCCTATTCATTTGCTCCAGAAGTCAAAATTATCTTCATTTTATTGAAAAGTACAGCTGACCTTACTATGCAGGAAGATTCTATCTCTACTTCCAAGGCTGTAAACAACCCTTTTCTTTGCTCCAGTGCAAGACACTATCTGCCTATTCACTCTACAAACCACCTTGAAAAGATACTCTGGAACAAATATAGTCAGTGCCTCTGCTGGCAAGACACGCTGAGATGCACAGATACTTATCTTACAATAACACTAAGTTTTGCCAAGTCACTGCCCCATCAAATTGGCTAATACAGGAAGTTAATCCCAACTCCATGAATTATGTTCCCCATCCTTTTTGTGAACAAAAGCCTTCTTTTGAAGAAAGTAAATTTTGACAATTATAACTCATTTTCTGCAATAGAAAAACATGTATTCCACACGCACAAAAACATCTATTCAAAATACTCCACATGTTAGGACATTGACTTCTATTTCTCTCTGGAAAAGTGATTCCTTGTGTTTAACAACACTGGTGAGTTCTAAATGGTGGCTCTAAAAAATGAGGTCCAGATACTCATTCACTAATGTTTTTTTCTAAATTACTGGTCCTCTCTCTGTTCTAGCCTCCATTCCGTACATAATATTTTTGTAAAAAAATGTCTGGGGGCGCCTGGGTGGCTCAGTCAGTTAAGCGTCCGCCTTCAGCTCAGGTCACAGTCCCAGGGTCCTGGGATCAAGCCCTGCACTGGGCTCCCTGCTCAGCAGAGCCTGCTTCTCCCTCTCTCTCTGCCTGCCGCTCTCCTACTTGTGCTCTCTCTCTGTTAATAAATAAATAAAATCTTTAAAAAAAAATGTCTGGATATTGCTAGAATGATACCATAATTTCATAAATAGAACATCTAAACATGAACAACTGCATGTGATAAGACCAAATATTTGGGGTTTTTGAGAAAATGAAATGCTGGATTTATTCTGTAAACTTTGTGTCATTAATACTCTAACATTGAATTCTTACAGTAAAAAAATTATGTATCAGTTCAAATAATTATGTTCATTTTTTCACGTATTAGAAATATTTTTGACATATCCTAGGCAATTTATCCCCTTACATCTCAAGAAGAGAGACAGGTGATCCAAAGCCAGGCATTAAGTTTAGGAAACAAGAGCTCTGCCTTGGCTTCCTTATCCTTTCAAATCCAGGATCTTGCTACAGTCACTAGGAATATGACTGAGAAAACAACTCTGATACAAAGCTTTGTGGAACATGAAAAGACAGATCAACAATGATGGAGCTACCAAAACCATACAATAAATCTAAGTTTTGGGGAAGATGGTAGAGTAAGAGGATCCTAAACTCACTTTGCCCAATGGATACAACTAGATGACACCCACAGCAGTGTAAGTAATGCAGAAAAAGACTGAAGACTGGCAGAACAGGCTCTTTACAACTAAATGTAGAGAAGAGGCCACATCCATGAGGATAGGAAGGATAAGAAATGCCACAGGTACAAAGAGAGAAGAGGAGCAGACACTCATTCCAGGCACCCCAGGCATAAGGAAGATGAATCCTAACATGTGACTTTGAAAACCAGAGAGGCCTACTAATTAGTGGGGCATAACATCCATAACTAAAAATCAGCAGGCTCAGTTCTGCCCATAAAGAGACAGCACAGTAAACAGCTCCACTGAGATACAACATAGAAACAGTAGTTTCAAAAATGCATGGGGTATACAAGGAGATTTATTACTAATCTCAGAGATTGGGCTGGAGGGGCAGGGATCTTTGGGAGACTTCAAGAACAAAAGAGCTGACAGGAATCATTTTTCCCTCCCCTACCCCTTAGCCTAAATACAGGGACTCTTGCAGAAACCAGAGCAGTGCCGATATTCTCAACCTAGCTTGCTAACAGTGCACCCTGCACCCACATGCTTCTGCAGATCTGCCCACTCCAACCCAGCAGGCCTGGGTAGCAGTTTTCCCAGGTTGCTGCAAGTCCCCTTCCTACAGCATAGGCCAAGGACCATGCTGGAACTATGCACCCCACCCCCATGTTCTCCTGTACACCTCACTCCTCTAATACATTCTTGCCAGAGCCCATCCAAAGCAGTGCCACAAAACTGACAGTATGCAAGCAGCAGCCCTGACAGGAACCAGATCCACTCAAAAGTAACTTCTACCCCAGGGAGAGGATAAGATAACACACACTAGTCCAACTGCAGCCCTGCAGTAGGGTAGGGGCAGACAGGTGTCTCGATACAGGCCCCAATCACCAATAAAAGCTATTCAGGGGACAACACAGGAAAAGCATTCTGCAAATCAATGCTACTGCATCTCTGGAAAATGCCTGGTCTGATTCAACTGAAGCCCAAGGCAGCCCCAGACTGGCCCACTAACAACACAGGGACCAAATCCTGCCCACAACAGCAAAGGACAGCCATTGCAGATGAGAACTGACTAAGGGAACTCATCAACACCATCAAGCATAACATGAATTATAGAAATTCAGAAGGAGAAAGGGGAGAAAGGGGGTCAGAAAATTGATATGAAGAAATAGTAGCTATTTCCCAAATCTGGGGAAGGGAACAGACATTCAGATACAGGAGGCACAGAAAGACCCCAACAAAAGCAACCCAAGGAGAACACCAAGACACATAGTAATCAAAATGGCAAAAAGTAGCGACAAAGAAAATTTTTAAAGCAGAAAGAGAAAAGAAACATACAAGGGAAACTCTATAAGGCTATCAGCTGATTTCTCAGCAGAAACTTTGCAGGCCAGAAGAGAATGGCATATTATCAAAATGCTGAGAGAAAAAACCTGCGGCCAAGAATACTCTATCCAGCAAGGTATCATTAGAATAGAAGGAGAAATAAAGAGTTTCCCAGACAAAAGTTAAAGGAATTCATGACCACTAAACCAGTCCTACAGGAAATGTTGCAGGGGATGTCTTGAGTGGAAAGGAAAGACCATAAGCATGAGTAGAAAAGTAGGAAGCACAAAAGCAGTAAATTAAGTGCACTTACAAAAACCAGTCAAAAAAGTCACAAAATAAAAGGATCTAAAGTATGACACCATATATCTAAAACCTGAAGGAAGAGAAGCAACCATCAGCTAAATATACACTGCTATATGCATAAAATGTTATATATAAACCTACGGTAACCAGAAATCAAAAACTGGTACTACATAGGCAAAGAATAAAAAGAAAGGAATCCAAGTACATCACCAAAGAAAGCCAGCAAACTATGAGAGAAAAGAGCAAGAGAAGAAAGGAACAGAGAAGAACTACAAAAACAACTATAAAACAAGTAACAAAATGGCAATAACTACATACCTATCAACAATTACTTTGAAATTCAATGGACTTAATGTTCCAATCAAAAGATATAGGGTAATGGAATGGATAAAAAAGCAAAACCCATCTGTATGTTGCCTACAAGAGACTCATTTCTAACCTAAAGACACATGCAAATTAAAAGTGAAAAGATGCAAAAGCATTTATCATGCAAATGGAAGTGAAAAGAAAGTTGGGGTAGCAATATTTGTATCAGACAAAATAGACCTTAAAACAGACTGTAACAACAATCAAGAAAGGACACTGTATAATCCTAAAAGAAAAAACGCATTCAAGAAGATATAACAATTATAAATATTTATGCACCCAACATGGGATCACCCAAATATATAAAGAAGCTAATAACAAATATAAAGGAAATAATCAATAGTAATATAATAATTGAGGGGACTTTAACACCCAACTGACATCAATGTATAGATCATCCAAACAGGAAATGAATAAGGAAACAGTGACTTTGAATGATACACTGGGCCAGATGGCTCTAACAGACATATTCAGAACATTTTATCCTATAACAGCAGAATACGCATTCTTTTAAAGTGCACACTGAACATTTTCTAGAACAGATCATGTATTAGGCCACAAAACAAGTTTCAATAATTTCAAAAAGACTGAAGTCATACCATGCATCTTTTCCAACCACAGTGCTATGAAACTAGAAATCAACTACAAGAAAAAATCTGGAAAGAACATAAATACATGGAGGTTAAATAACATGCTACTAAACAATAAATGGGTCAACCAAGAAATCAAATACAAACTGAAAAAATACATGGAGACAAATGAAAATGAAAATACAACTGTCCAAAATCTGTGGGAGGCAGCAAAGGCTGTTCTAAGTGGAATGTTTACAGCAATAGAGGCCTACCTCAAGAAGCAAGAAAAATCTCAAACAACCTAACCTTACACCTAAAGAAGCTAAAAGAAGAACAAAAACCAAAACCAGTAGAAGGGAGGAAATAATAAAGATTAGAGCAGAAATAAAATAGAAACTAAAAAAAAATAATAATAACAGAACAGATCATGAAAGGAGTGGTTTCTTTGAAAACACCAAATTAATATACCTTTAGCCAGACTCAGAGAGACAGAAAGAGAGAGAGAGAGAAAACACACAAAATCAGAAATGAAATAGAAATAATAAGCACCAGGGAAATTAAAAAAAAATTGTAAGACAATATTATGAAAAAACATTATATATCAACAAATTGGACAACCTAGAAGAAATGGATAAATTCCTACAAACATAAACTACCAAAACTGAAACAGGAAGGAATAGAAAATCTGAACAGACCAATTAACAGCAATAAAATTGAATCAGTAATCAAA
Source organism: Eumetopias jubatus (assembly GCF_037043125.1). Classification (NCBI taxonomy): domain Eukaryota; kingdom Metazoa; phylum Chordata; class Mammalia; order Carnivora; family Otariidae; genus Eumetopias; species Eumetopias jubatus. The sequence goes on from NW_028274809.1 coordinate 50,119,601, forward strand.
AAATTCCCAACAATCAAGTCCAGGACCAGAGGGCTTCATGGGTGAATTCTGCCAAACTTTCAGCTAATACTATTCTTATCAAACTATTCCAAAAATTAAAAGAGGAAAGAAAGTCTCCAAATTCATTATATGAGGCCAACATTACCCTGATACCAAAACCAGATAAAGACTCCACAAAAAAAAGAGAACTACAGGCCAATATCTTTGATGCACATGGACACAAAAATCATCAACAAAATCCTGGTAAACTGATTCCAACACCACATTCAAAAAATCATTCACCACGATCAAGGAGGATTTACTCCTGGGTTGCAAGGGTGGTTCAACAGTCACAAATCAATCAACATGATACATCACAAGAGCAAGAGATAGGATAAAAACCATATGATCATTTCATTTAGATGCCAAAAAAACCTTTGACAAAGTACAACATCCATTCATGACAAAAACCCTCAAAAAAAGTAGGGTTAGAGGGAACATACCTCAACATAATAAAGGTCATATATGAAAAAAAACACAGCTAACATTACATTCAATGGTGAAAAACTGAGAGCTTTTCCCCTAAAGTCAGGAACAAAATAAGAATATCCACCCTCACCACTTTTAGTCAGCATCATATTGGATTGCCACAGCAATCAGATAAGAAAAAAATAAAAGTCACCCAAATGCTAAGGAAAAATAAAACTTACACTATTCACAGATGACCTGATACTACATACAGCAAACCCTAAAGACTATCAAAGAATTACTAAGCTGATAAATGAATTGAGTAGGGTACAGAATCATATACAGAAATCCATTGCATTTCCACACACTATAAGTAACAAAAAGAGAAACTAAGAAAACAATCCCATTTACAACTGTATCAAAAATAATAAGATTCCTAGGAATAAACTTAATGAAGTCAGGAAAAGACCTATCCTCCAAAAACTATAAAATATTGATGAAAGAAATACAAGGTGACACAAATGGAAAGATATCCCATGCTCAGGATTGGAAGACCCAATATTGTTAAATGTGCACACTACCCAAGGCAATCTATAGATTTAATGCAATCCCTATCAAAATACAAACAGCATCTTTCAGAGATCTAGAACAAATAATCTTAAAATTTCTAGGTAACCACAAAAAAAAAATAGATGATGCAATCTTGAAAACAAAGAACAAAGCTGTAGGTATCACAATCTCAAATGTCAAGATGTACTACAAAGCTGGCACAAAAACAGACACATAGATCAATGGAACAGAATAGAGAGCCCAGAAATAAACCCACAATTATATAGTAAATTAATCTTTGACAAAGGAGGCAAAAATATGCAATGGGAAAAAGTCTCTTCAACAAATGGTGTTGGGAAAACTGGACAGCTACCTACAAAAGAATGAAACTGGACCACTTTCTTACACCATACACAAAAATAAACTCAAAATGGACTAAACAGCTGAATGTGAGATCTGAAACCGTAACAATCCTAGAAGAGAACACAGTCAGTAATTTCTCTGACATTGGCTACTGCAACATTTTTCTATGTCTCCTGAGGCAAGGGAAACAAAGCAAAAATAAACTATTGGGAGTACCTCAAAATAAAAAGTTTCTGCACAGCAAAAGAAATCATCAACAAAACAAAACAGCAACCCACCGAATGGGGGAAGATATTTGCAAATGATCTATCTGATAAAGGGTTAGTATCCAAAATATATAAAGAATTTATACAATCAACACCCCGCAAAAAAATAACCCAATTAAAAAGTGAGCAGAGGACCTGAAGAGACATTTTCCAAAAAAGACATCCATATGGCCAACAGACACATGAAAAGATTTTTTTTAAAGATTTATATATTCATAAGAGACAGAGAGAGAGAGAGAGACAGAGGGTCAACATCACTCATCATGAGCAAAATGCAAATCAAAACCACAGTGAGATATCACCTCACACCTGTCAGAATGGCTAAAATCAACAACACAAGAAACAACAGGCAATGGTGAGGATGTGGAGAAAAGGGAATCCTCTTACACAGTTGGTGGGAATGCAAATTGGTGCAGCCACTGTAGGAAACAGTATGGAGGTTCCACAAAAAGGTAAAAATATGATTACCATATTATTTAGTAATTCCACTACTGGGTATTTACCCAAAGAATACAAAAACATGGGGCGCCTGGGTGCCTCAGTTGGTTAAGGGTCTGCTTTCAGCTCAGGTCATGGTCCTGGAGTCCTGGGATGGAGCCCCACACTGGATTCCCTGCTCAGTGGGGAGCCTGCTTCTCCCTCTCCCTCTGACACTCTGCCTGCTTTATGCTCACTTGCACTTGCTCACTCTCTCTCTCTCTCTCTCTCTCCCTGTGTCAAATCAAAAAAATACAAAAACACTAATTCAAAAAGATATATACACCCCTATATTTATTGTAGCATTATGTATAATAGCCAAAGTATGGAAGCAGCCCAAGTGATGATGGCTAGATAAAGAAGATGTGGTGTATATATAAAATGGAATATTATTCAGCCATAAGAAAGAACAAAATCTTGGCATTTGCAACAACATGGATGGACCTGGAGAATGCTAAGCGAAATAAGTCAGTCAGAGAAAGGCTCATACCACATGATTTCACTTGTAAATGGAATTTAAGCAACAAATGGACAAAGGGGAAAAAAGACAAACCAAAAAACAGACTCAACGAAAGAACAAATTGATGGTTACCTAAGGGGAGGTTGGTGGGGGATGGGTGAAATAGGTGAAGGGAATTAAGAGTACACTTATGATGAGCACTGGGTAATGTATAGAATTGCTGAATCACTATATTGTACACCTGAAACTAATATAACACTGTAATAATTCTACTGGATTTAAAATTTAAATTACATATATATGTGTATATATATATACATACACATATACATATATATATTTACAAATTCTATAAGCTTTTTAAAAAAGATGTAACTCACTATTCCATTTGAATTGAAAAAATGCCAGTCAATATATGATACAAGAAGTTTAAAAATGGTCTTTAAAAAATGTGGTTGCCTTATAATGAAGTGTTTGGAAATTGGAGTATTTTTATAAGCTGGCTAACCATTAATCTACTTTCTGATACCTAGATTTTAGTCATCTTCCACATACATCAAATTAAGTGGTGTCACATCACTCAACAGAAACTTTTTTCTTTACAAGACTGAAACTGCAATATGACAAAATGTCTGAGGATTTCTCACATTACTATTCTCTTCAAAGACTAGAGCTGCTCTGATTATAAAATTTAATAGATTATAAAAGTTTAGATCTGAATAATAAAATAAAATTGGCTTCCTTTAGTAAAACTTTGCTTCATGGCAGAGTTTGGCAGTTAGAATCCAATGCAAGTCCTAAATTGGTCAGTCTTCCACTAATGATATAAAGCATAATAGATTCTATTTGGGGATCTTCCTTAAGCCTCATAGGAATTATGTAGGTCTCCTCAATACCTAAGTTATTCAAATACTTTTACAGTCTTAGTAATTTCTCCTTTTGGAATGCAGCTAAGATGATTTTAAAAATTAGTAAACTTACATTAATTTCAGTTTTCAGCTAATTTTACTTAATGGGCATGGATGTATTTTTATTCAAATATAACATAATATTGCGTGAGTCTGAGGTGTACAACAGGTTGACTGGACACATATATATTGCAATATGATTACCACTGTTCAACACCCCCAAAAACCTCACATAATTATCTTTTCTTTTGTGTGTGGTGAGAACTTTTAAGACCTAATCTCCTAGAAATCTTGAAGTATATAGTACAGTGCTGTTGACTATAATCACAATGCTATACATTAGATCTCCAGCACTTATTCATCTTCTAGTTGCCAAGTGGATACCCTTTAACAACATATCCCTAATACCCCTCGTCTCCCAGTCCCTGGTAACCACCATTCTACTATTTCTGAGTTCAGCTTTAAGCAGAGAACAAAACAAAGATGCCAGTCCTAAACTTACATTCTATTGAGGAATGGGGGTGAGAGAATATGAATAACAGATAATAAATGTAAAAAATTACGTAGTATGTTAGAAAGCAACGATAGTCATGAGAAAAAGAAATAGAGTAAGCAGAATAAGAGACTAAGAAATAATAGGACAGAGTAAAGCAAGGTGGGGGTGAGGTTGGCAGAGCATAATAATCAACCAGTCAAGGCTTAGGCCTCACTGAGAACTTTATCAGTATTTCAAAATGAGTCTTTATCTCTATGAACAGGTATCAAAATAATGAATCTATGTCATCCTTTTTAAAACTGTTTTTCTAAGTTGTTTTTTTTTTTTAAGATTTTACTTATTTATTTGACAGAGACACAGTGAGAGAGGGAACACAAGCAGGGGGGAAATGGGAGAGGGAGAAGCAGGCTTCCCACCAAGCAGGGAGCCTGATGTGGTTCAATCTGGTTCAATCCCAGTTCCCTGGGACCATGACCTGAGCCAAGGGCAGACGCTTAACAACTGAGCCACCCAGGCGCTCCATGTTTTTCTAAGTTTTCTACAAGTTTAATTCTAGATTTTATATAAGACTTTAAAGAAATACAGATAATTTATCTATATAATTAAAATACTATATTTTATAATAGCTACAATTCTATGTAATCATATATAAAAATAATTGTTATATAATAAAAATCCCACCCAGGCAAACAAAATTAGAAAGTAACATGTAAAAAGGATTTGCATCCTTAAAAGAGAGATTATCAAAAATAGATTAAAAATACTTTAACCCTGATATAAAATGAATAGAGGGCATATTCTCAAATTATTATACATGAGATATAAACAAAACATAGTATATAATTATAATGAAAATTGCAAGTTAAAAATAATGAGACATTATTTTACTTAGAAAATTTGCCATTTTTAAAAGACAATAGTAAATGGTAGAAAATATTTAGTAATAAACTAATACACATTGCTAGTAAAAATGCAAATCAGGTAAGCCCTTTTGGAAAGCAATCTATGTATAAAGAATCCATATATACCCTTCTTAGCACATAGCCTAAGTATATGTTAAGAAAAAAATTAATTATCACAAAAGAAAATTCCAAACTTTAATATTCAACTATTGCAGAAAGGATAGAAAAATATATAATAACTCAAAAAATGTTTTCAAAAGTACTTAAGGTAGAACATACAGAAAACGTAAAATGAAAAATCCAAGATGTATTTTATCTCACTTTTGTACCATACATGTAAACATTATGTGAAAACAGATGAAATATAGATGATTCTAGAATTCCATTTCATCTACTTAGGCCAAGTAATAAATTTTGTTTCAGGCCTAATCAGAATCATGCGTTAGGAGTTATTAGAATAACATAATGGCCAGTCATGCCCACATCCAAATTATAACACAACTTTTTCCTGTTCTTCATTTCAGGTTATATATGTAGTACTTCTTGTCAGTTTGGGAAATTTTCTCATTAGTTCTCCAGAAGAATTGGCCTATCTTGTATCGGTAATCAAACTCAGGAACTAAAATAAAGCCATCAATTCTACGCTTAAACTTCATGCACAGATTAAGAAAGGTACTAATTTAGCAGAAATTCAACTCTATTACCAGCATGACTCTACTACCCGAATGATTATTTCTTTATATACACAAGAAAAGGAGATTTAAAAGTCTTTCAATAAGGAACCTAGATAGTGTTACAAAACATTGGGCTGGAGGAAAAATTTTAGTGAAAATTCAAAAGGATATTAATTTGTGATGTAATGATAGACCTGGAAAATATGCAACTTAAAAACATGATTCAAGGAAACACCACAAGCCTACGTAGAGTGAAGTCACCAGAGCAAATAAGAGTTAAGAAGTTTACAAAGCATTTCTATTTTTATTCAGTTTACAGGGACTTGTTTTGAGCTGGTAAGTAGATACCAAAAAAAAAAAAAGTTTATTTCTGAGCTAAAGAGGCTCAAAGAGTGAATTGGAGGCTGGAACAAGGAGTCATTAGGAAAACATATCCATTAACATAAAGTACATGATCTGTACTTCAACCATCAATTACCATTATCAATTACCAGAGTTTTGGTCTTATGTGTCTGGGGTATTCACAGAAGATGTTACTATACTAATGATACAGAGTTTATTTTGGTGTCACACTAATTTTAATACCAATATAGTGAAGTATATTTGCCCTCTGTTGGTAGATTCATAAAAGGTCTGAAGATATCAATTAAATTACTGCATTATGCCGGGGGAGTTATATGCTCAGACTGCAACTTTTTTAAATCACATTAGTACAGAAAAATGCTAATACTACTTTTTTAATATTGTAATAAACTCGACTCAACTTTAGATGATTCTCCCTCAGAAAACTTTTCTATTTTTAATTTGCACACTTTTCCAAAAATTTTCATAGATCTTTTTACAAAATACTATCTCTTGGATTGTTTTTCTCTTTGTACAACTTGGTAAAATAAAAGGATAGACCTGTAAAATTTTCAACAGACGGTGGTTAAACAGTAAAAACAAACAATTATCTGAAAGAAAGGAGGAAATGTTCTAGAGACAAAGCCAATTTCACTAAAGTCAAAGATTCATGGAGTTCCAATATCCAAACAAACATATTGGTCATCCTGAGTAAGGTGAAAGAGAAGCAATAAGGGCACTGGGAGGAGAAATGCATTTAATGTCTGCTATCCAACCAACACTTGTTACACGATGCATACTCATTCTGTCATCCAATCCTTAAATAAGAAAAGTATCATTTCCAAAATACAAATGCAGATCTAAATCTCACATTTTACAAAATGTGATCAAGATCACATAAGCTAATACAGAGGTTTTTATTAAACCAGACTTTCAAATCCAAATCTAATCCTAAAGAGATTAAAATATGGGTCAGACAAAAGATTAAGAAAAAATATACCTATAAGAAAAGATACACACATTTTACATTGTCCAGTTTTGATAATGTATAGATACATGCACGTACATATATGTATATATGCTACATGTTTAACTAATTTGGATTTACAAATAGATTTAAATGTTACAGGCATTTTTTAGAGAAAATTTTTAATACTCCAAATTTTCAGACAAGCTTGGACAAATGGATTACCTTTTTAGATTCCTTGTAATATAATCCATTTCATCTGAATGGACTATATATAATGAGACTTTCTAAATTAAATATTCCAAAACATGGTCCAAAAAACTACTTCTCAAAAAACTGTCTAAGGAAGCAATGAATTTATTCTATAATACTTTTCCACTATTGAAAATACTTTTTAATTTCTTTAGATAATAGACTACAGTCTTGAATACCTTGTATAAAACATTTTATTGTATCAGAATTATCTAGGTTAGGTTACTTCCCAACTGTTTTTATTACACTCCTATAATTTCAAACATCAGAGAATCAAGTTTTTAACCTTAAACTGATTTATTGAAGTACAATTAACATGGTGTTACATTACTTTCAGGTGGACAATTAAAAAATTCTATACATTTCTCACTGCCCATCAAGATAAGTAAACTGCTGATCCCTTTATTTTACCCCATCCCCAGAAGCCAGTTCCCCTGTGGCAACCACCAGTTTGTTCTATTTTAGAGTCTGTTTGTTCATTTTATTTTTTAAATCCCACAAATGAGTGAAATCATACGGTATTTTTCTTTGACTATTTTCCTTAGCATTTTATCATCTAGGTCCATCCATGTTGTTGCAAATGACAGTATCTCATTTCTATGACTGAATAATAGTCCACTGTGTATACCACTTCCTTATGGATTCATCAAGGGACACAAGTTGCTTCCCCAACTTGGCTATTTTATCCTTTTTGGTGCAATTATAAATGGGATTGTTTTAATTACTCTTTCTGCTACTTCATTGTTAGTATAAAGAAATGCAATAGATTATATATAAAGATATATAGATATCCTGAAACCTTGCTAAATTCATCTATTGGTTCTAGTAGTTTTTTGGTAGAGTCTTTAGGGTTTGCTATAGATAGTAGGTCACTCACAAATAGTGAAAATTTTACTTTTTCCTTAACAATTTGGATGCTTTTTGTTCCCTTTTTCTTGTTTGATTGCAGTAGCTAGGACGTCCAGTACTAGGTTGAATAAAAGTGGTGAGAGTGGACATCCTTGTCTTGTTCCTGATCTTAGGGGAAAAGCTCTCAGCTTTTACCATTGAGTATGATATAAGCTGTGGATTTTTCACATATGGCCTTTATTATGTTGAAGTATGTTCCCTCTAAACCTACTCTGTTGAGGGTTTTTATCATCAATGGATGTTGTACTTTGTCAAATGCTTTTTCCTGCATCTATTGAAATGTTATATGTTTTTTTTAATCCTTTCTCTTTTTAATGTGATATGCTGCATTGATTTGTGAATACTGAACCACGCTTGCATTCCTGTAATAAATTCCACTTGATCATGGTGAATGATGGTTTTAATGTAGTGGTGGATTTGGTTTGCTAATATTTTGTTGAGTTTTACATCTATGTTCATCAGAGATATTGACCTGTAGTTTAAGTATCTATCTGGTTTTAGTAATTAGGGTAATTCTGGCCTTGTAGAATAAATTTGGAAGCTTTCCCTCTTCTATTTTTTGAAATAGTTCAAAAATAGGTATTAATTGTTCTTTTAAATGTTTAGTAGAATTCACCTGTGAAGCCATCTGGTCCTTGAGTTTTTTTGTTGGGAGTTTTTTTGAGTACTGATTCAACTTCATTGCTAGTAATGAATGGGTTCAAATTTTCTGTTTCTCCCCAGGTCTGTTTTGGAAGGTTATATTCCCAGGAATCCATCCCTTTCTTCCAGGTTGTCCAACTGGCTGCAATAGAATTTGTCATAGCATTCTCTTACAATCCTTTAGATTTCTATGGTGTCACTGGTTATTGCTCCTCCTCCTTCATTTATGACTTTATAAAGTTTTATTCTTGAGGAGTCTGGCTAAAGGTTTATCAATTTTGTTCATCTTTTCAAAGAACCACCTCCTGGTTTCATTGATCTGTTCTATTGTTTTTTACTATTTCTGCTTTAGTCTTTATTATTCCCTTCCTTCTACTGGTTCTGGGCTTTCTTTGTTCTTTTTCTAGCTCAGTTAGGTTTATGGTTAGGTGGTTTGAGATTCTTGTTTCTTGAGGTAGACCTGTACTGCTGTCAACTTCCCTCTTAAAACAGCTTTGGCTGCATCCCAAAGATTTGGGACCATTGTGTTTTCATTTTGCTCCAAGTATTTTTTTTTATTTCTTCTTTGATTTCTTGGTTGACCCATTTATTATTACTTCATAGCATGTTAGCCTCCATGTATTTGTGTTCTTTCTCAATCTTTTTCTTGTGATTGATTTCTAGTTTCATTCTGTTGTGGTCAGAAAAGATGCATGATGTGATTTCAATCTTTTTGAATTTCCTGAGACTTACTTTGTGGCCTAATATGTGATCTATTCTGGATAATGTTCTGTGCACACTCAAAAAGAATGTATTCTATTTCTAGATGAAATGTTCTGAATATATCTGTTAAGCCAAACTGGTCTAATGTGCCATTCAAAGCTCCTGTTTCCTTGTTGATTTTCTGTCTGAATGATCTATCCCCATTGCTGTAAATGAAGTTTTAAAGTCCCATGGTAGCTGTACTTCTGATGAACATAAGCTTGTCCAATGATTAAGTTGTACACCTGAAACTACTGTAACATTGTGTGTCAACTATACTCAAAGAAAAAAATCCCCTATTACATTCATGTCAATTTCTTCCTTAATATTTGTTAATAGTTGCTTTATGAATTTAGGTGCTTCCAACATGGGTGCATAGATATTTACAATTATTATATCCTCCTACAGAATTGTTCCTTTAGGTGTTGTTTGTCTTTAAAGAACCATTGCCTTTGCAGGTAATTTTAAAACAGGAATTTGAAACTACTTGGAATAATGTCAACAGTATTGGAATAAGTGCAAAGCTTTCAAGTTATTAGTTTTAAAGAACATTAATTTGAATAAGTATTTTAGTTTTAAAAAAACAAAATACTGTTTTAGTCAAACACCATAGGATGTTCACAAAATATTCATTGACATGCAAAAATAATTCAAAATGAGGTAAATAAACTTATCTACAGAGTCCAGATATGCATATGAGTAACCTCAAAAGAAAAAAAATTGTACCTAAGAGTGCAATGAATTATTGAAGAAGTTCAAGTTGTAAAGATCACATATAGATAGGAGGGTAGAATAAATTCAGGGGGGAAATTTTAGACAATACTACACTCTAATGCTTATTTTGGAATGAAAACTTTCCATAATGAAAAGAAGGTCTTAAGATTGGAACTCAGGTCATCTGAGAACTAATGGAACTGCAGGGATCACACAGAGCTATAGGGTAATGATTTAAGTATATCCAGATGAAAGAAAAAGATTCTAAGAATTGGATTTAAGTATATATCCATATTCTTTATTAACTTAAAATGTTATTTTATGAAAATTTTTTGCTAAAATTATAGAGTATAAATGGGTTATCAGTACCTCAATCATACATGCATTTAAGTTGTTTAGTGTCCATTGAGATTAAATTATTTGTAGAATAATAAAACCATTTGAGATAAAAATAAGTAATTATCAGCATATCACTCCTTAGAATTCATTTTAATTTCTTTTTCTCTAATTCTTCTAAAGAACTTAATGATAAAAACTAATTTATAATAAAATATAAAAATGAATTCCACTAAATGCTGATTTAAGCATATTTTTAAAAACAGTACTTCTTTCAAATAATTCATTAAACATTATAAATATGTATGAAAAAATGATTGAGATGTAAATACTCAACAGATTTTCATGGTATATATAGCACATAAACATATTCAAAACCTTGGAATTGGAGATGGCAGACATAAATCACAAATTCTAATCAGGGAATCCAGTTTATCTAATAATCCCAAGATTTTCCAGTTTAAGAGATTAAAATTATCAATGGTATTTTTTCTTTAAACAGGGTTGAGATAAAATATATACAGTTTAAATTATACCCATTGTAAGTTTTTGCTTTTGTACATGTTCCCAATTTTTGGGTATCAACATTATTAGAGTCTTTGGGTATTCTGTTGTTGTGGTGGGGTTTTTTTGTTTGTTTTAAGATTCATTTATTTAAGAGAAAAAGAGTGAGCAAGAGCGCACACAGAAAGAGGGACAAGAGGGAGAGAATCCAAGCAGACTCCCCACTGAGCTCAGAGCCCAAGGGGGTGCTCTATCTCATGATCCATGAGATCATGACCTGAGCCAAAATCAAGAGTCACACACTTAACCAACTGAGCCACCCGGGTACCCCTAGAGTATAAGTCTTTGTATGAACATACACATTCATTTCTCTAGGTAAATACCCAGGAGTGGAATAGCTTTGTCATAGTGAAAGTGTCTGTTGACTTTTCTATTGTTACATTTTTTTAGTTTATATTTTGTACCAAATTTTAATAACACTAAATTTATGAATAACTAATATTCATTCAGCATTGAACGATATTATACCTTTGAAAGTCTGTTCTATTTTTGACATTCTAAATATGAATGTTCTAACCAGGTAATACTGGAGGGTTTTAACTATTTTGAACTTCAGACTTAGAAAGTTGCAGAAAGGATACAAAAAATATCCTTGTATCTCTGCCCCAGTCTTAACATCCTACATAACTTAGTGCAATTATCAAGAACAAGAAATTAATTCTGGAACAATATAGTAATTAAGATCTCATTTGAATTTCACCAGTTTTTTCATTGATAACCTTTCCTATTTTAAGAGCTTATATAAAATTCCGTATTACATTTAGTTGTCATTTCTTCTTAGATCTCATCTGGGTTTCTTTTAAAGTTTTCTCATGATTGGAATAGATTATACATGGCAATATTACCATAAAATGTGGTGTATCTTTTTATGACAAGAAACTGAAAATCTGTTTTCTAAAGTGTTTGTACCATTTTAGAACCCCATAATCAGTGGCATAAGCAGTCTTCTTAGTTTTAACTGATTTAGTAGTATATAGTACTATCTGTGATGGTATGTTGAGCATCTTTTCACGTGGTAGGTCTTCTTTGGTGAAGTGTGTTCAAATCCATTTTTAACTGAGTAATTTTCCTTTAAAAAGAGGTGAGAGTTCTTTGTACGCTTTAGACACAAATCCTTTGTTGGATATACATTTTGCAAGTAATTTCTCCTAAGCTGTGGCTCATTTTTTCATTTTCATAATGTCTTTCAAATTGCAAGAGATTTTAGCCCAATTTATTGTTTTTTTTTATAATTTGTAGTTCATTTTTAAGAAATCTTTACTAAGCCCAAGATTTCCTATATTGTCTTCTAGAAGTTTTATAGTTTTAACTCTTAAATTTCGGTCTATTTTGAGTTAATTTTAACTTTTGCATATTAAGAAAATTTAAGGTAAGATTGAGGTTTATTTTTTGCATATGGCATCAAATGTACGGCACCATTTGTTACTATTTAGATCAGGATAGAATCATGTACTTGAGAAAAGCAAGTATTCCATTTAAAAGCATTTTGAAATTTTTATTCTTTATTTAATGGCTATATAGTTTACTGAGCATATTCTCCATTGTTATTTAGAGTATTTTAGAACCTTTCCCATTCAAAGTAATTTTTTTGAATAACATATTTGTAATATCTACGTACACATCTCTATTACACTAAGGCAAATTTTTTCAAATGTAATTTCTGAATAAAATGATCCTCAAATCTGTAAGGCTCTTGATGTACAGACAACTTACCTTCTACAAAGCTTATTCCACTTCCCAACCAATATTGTATTTGTTATTTTGTTTGCAAATTTGAGTATAAAAATCAATTTCTGTTTAAATTTGTATTTGTTAAGTTACCAGTATGTTTAAACACATTCATATATAATAAATATGTGGATTTGTATGTTAATTATTTTCTTAGGATCTTACAATTTTTCTACTGCTAAAAGAGCCATTTATAAACTCATATTACCCTCCATGCTTGTTACATATGCTGCAAACCTTCCCCCCCAATTAGTTCTTCATAATATGTAAGGTGCTGTTATACAGAATCCTTAATATTACTTAGAGCCCTCACTGGTTTGCCCTTTTTATACGCAAAATACAAGCCATGAAACCAGTTAAGGCACCACAAGGTAATAATATAACCTGGAACACTTTTCCTAACATAGTAAGTCAAAAAAGATTACAAAAAGAGTATATTCAATATGAAAGCAGTTCTATTTTAAGGACATGGGGGGAGGGACTAAAAATCCTTAAAAGCTGTTAATGACCACACTTTGTTATGTTAGTAAAAGCGACTTTATCAGGAAGTGGTTCAAAAGGCAGAACCCACCTTCCCCAGAATTTTGGGGGGATAATCACTTATGTAAAAAAAAAACAAAATAAAACCTATAAAACTATGGTTTTTCAACAATTATGCTATTAACTTGGATGAATAAACTTTCCAAGTTTCCTGACATTCTATCAGGGTAATTGAACCAGTACGCATTTCCAACTCTGTTAGATAAGAAATTAGCACTTTTTTCTTCACATTACTTCAGCTATGTTCATATGTTTGTGCCTTAAACACTTCAGATGTAATGCAATTCTATCCACATTATAGGCCTAGTTAGTGACCTTGAATCTATTTGAACCATAATGTTTTAAGTCAATTAAGCATGTATGAGATCTGGAATGAGAGAAAATACAGACTAGCCAAGCTGCTGTTTTATACTATTGCTACCATGCTGTTCCCTCCTGGGTGATTATTATCTCATTAACTTTTAAACCAGTTTGGAAATAATTTTCTCAGAATTTAAGCTTAATTAAACATTATTTAGGGTCACTAATATTGGGAACAAGTCTTATTTAAATTTCAACTTTTAGAACTCTACCAGAATAAGAAGGAAATCATTTACATTGTAAAGGAAAAACGTGGCCTATTACTGTGATAACTAAGATGGATATGAACAAACTCCTGAGATTTTTTATGGCATTCATTACAAGCCATCACTTACTTGACCCAACAGCCTAATTTTTCGTTAATTAAACCATGTGTTTGCTATTAGAATGGAAGGCATTGTTTCCTATTATGTTCCTGGGATATTCCTAGTGACAAGCCATCACTAGTCAGATTTAAAGCCCAGGATTAGCCAAGTCAGTAGTCTGTCAGAATCAAAGAATGAATACAGGTGACTATACTAGTACTCAGGATCAGTGGATGTAGAAAGACAAAACTGGACTTAAGGTCAAAGGATGCAATTTGTAAGGGTATCAGGAGAGATCAGTAGTAGAGCAGTGCTAACATAAATTATTTAAGTTTAGATGGAAAGATATAGTTTAATACACAGTTTGAAATATTAGTATCCAATAAGAAGGTCATTTTATTCCAAAGTCACTGCATAAGGATGAAAAAGTCTGTATAGTGGGCACCTGGGTGGCTCAGTTGGTTAAGCAACTGCCTTCAGCTCAGGTCATGATCCTGGAGTCCCAGGATGGAGTCCCACATGAGGCTCCCTGCTCAGTGGGGAGTCTGTTTCTCCCTCTGACCCTCCCCCCTCTCATCCTCTCTCTCTTTCTCTCAAATAAATAAAATCTTAAAAAAAAAAGAAAAAGTCTGTATAGTAACCCAAAACACAAGGCGTGGTGATACAAACTGCAGAGGGGCAAGGATAAGGAATCTGGTTCAACATACTTCACTAGTTTTATGTCACTGAGAGTTATTTCACCTGCCTATTACCTCAGTTACACATTTTGGATTAAAAACAAAAATATCTTAATTTAATAAAAACAAAAGTTTAAAGCAGGTAATCTATTGATATTTCCTCCAGCTTAATTTAATCCTAAAACAGCAATGAATGGAAACTCATACAGCCATGTATAGTAATTCTGATTGAACAGTTTGATTTTAAACATATAATTTTAAAAAAGAAAATTTTAACAACAGTACCACTAATCCCCTCTCTAAGCAATGGTATCATAGGTGCCCTTCATTTAAATCTTTTACTTTTCTCCATTGCTATCTCTTTAGGGAAATAAGAAAAAAGTACTTTAAAAAGGGAAAAAAGAGGAGCACCTGGGTGGCTCAGTCAGTTAAGTGGTTGACTCTTGATTTCAGCTGAGGTCATGATCTCATGGGTCATGAAACCAAGCTCTGCCTCCGGTTCTGTGCTCAGCGGGAGTCTGCTTGAGATTTGCTCCCCCTCGCTCCCCCTCAAATCTTGAAATAAAAAGGGAAAAAAGAAAACTCAGTATCAGGACATTCTGGGGCATTAATAAATTTGGAATTAAAACTTGGGCAAGTAGATGGTGACTTTTAGCTAGATATAGACCCTAAGGTACTGGTATTCACTCTTGGCTTCACTTTATCATCAGTTGAGGGAGCTTCTAAGAAATATCCCTACCTCAGTCTCACCCTGTGGGACTGCAATTTAAATGGTCTGGTATATGGCCCCAACACTTGCCTTTTTTAAGAAAAAACAAAGCTCTCCAATGATTCTAATGTATAGCCAAGACTGAACAACAGGTCTCTGAAATAGAGCTAAGAATTAGTATTATCTGAGATACGATACTTTTGGACAGAAGAGCTAGAAGAATTTTCTGGTAATAAAGGTAACATTTTAGAAAATTTAGCATCTCAGAATTATCCAATTTCCATAGACCAAAAATTTTGTTAAAAGAAAAATAATTTTTATTACATGCTGGGAAATTGAGTATTGTATTACAGTCCCACCTTTGAGAAAGGAAATCGTGATATCAGAAATAGGAGACTTCCTATTAGAGGAGAATCATCTGTAACTAAAGGAATAGGCACCATGCACATCACCAGGATCTACAGAAGTATCATTTATTGAG
Organism: Eumetopias jubatus; assembly: GCF_037043125.1. Lineage (NCBI taxonomy): Eukaryota > Metazoa > Chordata > Mammalia > Carnivora > Otariidae > Eumetopias > Eumetopias jubatus. The sequence goes on from NW_028274809.1 coordinate 50,135,410, forward strand.
GTACTGACTTAAAATTTCCTTCTCTTCACGAGTAATTCAAGACACCAGTAAGCTGGGGGAAGAAATTAAAACAAACAACAACAAAAACCATCACCTAATCAACAAAAGGAAACATGCCAAACAAGATTAAATTGGATCTTCTGGGAGCTTACTTCAGAAATGACCAGTTACCCTATTGTAGTTTGCTGCCCTTCAAGGTAAACTTCTGTGAATCTCTTGCTATCAGATTGTTTTACTTACAAGACACTATCTTTACCCACCTGAAAATCAAATTTTAATATTGGTACAAATTTTGTGGAATAGGTTTTATGTAATTAAAAACAATAGTAAAAATTTAGTTTAAGAAATATAGTTAATAAATTTAACTTATAGTAATCATGTTAGATACCACTGAAGGTAGAATATACTTTTTTTTGCCTTTAAATATTTTTCAATAACTCATGAGCTACAAAAAACTCAGGATAACCTCAGTATTTGGAAAAAAAAAAACCAATGTCTCTATTATTTCCCTTCTGTAGAGATTATAAAAGTGCTTCTAGTAGTTTATAAATCTAAAATTAAAATGCAACTTTATCCTTGACACCTATTATTTTTTTAAGATTTTATTTATTTGAAAGAGAGCACAAGTAATGGGGGGAAAGCAGAGGGAGAAGGACAAGCAGACTCCATGCTGAGTGCAGAGCCTGATTCAGGGCTCAATCCCATGACCTTGATATCACAACTTGAGCTGAAATCGAGTAGGACGCTCAACCGACTGAGCCATCCAGGCACCCCTCCTTGACACCTGTTATACACCAGTAATAGTACCTTGATTTTTACAAGTGGCATCTTTTTTTTCATTTATTAAGTAATTATTCATCACATACCAAGGATCAGGGATTACACTAGGTATATGCATACATTAGAGTTGGTGAGGTAGGTGGAGATACAAATAAGAAACGTGAATGCCCCATGTTCAATGCCGGTATCAAATGAAGCTCAGAGCGTCAGAAGGCCTACATAGGACAAACACCCAGCCCAGGAACCCCTTAGGGGTTCCTAAGTTTTCTTAGTGGCATTTAAATTAAAGAGAGAGAGAAAGAAAGGGAAAGGGAAAAGAGAAGGAAAGGGGAAAGGGAAAGGAAAATCAACTTGGAAGATAATATTTAATCAAATGAGTCAGAGAGAAAAGAAGTAGGTGAGGAAAAAGAACAGATTGGGGGGGTACGTGGGTGGCTCCGTCAGTTAAGCATCTGACGCTTAATTTCAGCTCAGGTGATGATCTCCACGCCCAGCCGGCAGTCTGCTTGTCCCTCTGCCCCTCCCCTGCTCATGCTCACTCACTCTCTCTCTCTCTCTCTCTCTCTCTCTCTCTCAAATAAATAAAATCTTTGAAGAAAGAACACATCTGGAAGGGTGACTATTCCAGGGCAGATTACACTGTGGCATATACTCTGCTAAAAAGAGCATGGAGCTTCCTGTGGAGAGAACTGTTTGGTAAGATAGGAATATGGATTCTTAGTTGTGTTGGTCAGGGTTCTCCAGAGAAACAAAACTCATAGGAGGTAGCTTTCACCTCTCCCTATACATAGGATTTGGATTTGGACCACCCACAATAGGAAGGCAGTCTGCTTTCTTCAGTCCACCAATTCAAATGCTAACTTCATCTGGAAACACTCACAGACACAACCAGAATTCATGTTTAATCTGGTCATCCCTTGTCCCAGTCAGGTTATTACATTAAATTAACCATCACATCTGGTGAAGATAAAGACCTAGACTGTGGAGGATCTTTATTAGTTCCAAGATTTCTGGGCTTTATTCTTCGGCCATAGGGAAACACCAGAGGACTTTGAGTAGCACAGGATTTTCATTGGCTTTTTAGTGCTTGTGCCAGCTCCTGGGTTGAGAATGGACTGGAGGAGGGCATGATTAATTTAAGCAGATGACTTATGAAGCAGCTGTTTTCACCATTAACGGCCAATAATAAAGTAGCAGTTTTATTTCTCATTCTTACTTTGTACCTTCTAATCTAGGTATAATTATCACCTCTTAATAGATAAAATATTTCAAGCCTCAATTTCCTTAACTTACAAATATCATAGTGAATATTTTAATAACTTTGGTATATATAAGATCATTGATAATAAAAGTAGCTAAAAATGAACACCATATTTATCTAACACAATTCAATTATTTTTCTTCAATCAAAATATTTCATCAACATATATTGAACACTCACAATTCAGTTTTCCATGCCAGGAACTTGGAAAAATAAAAATGAATGAGAACCTTGCTCTCAAGTGCTAAGTAATTCTAGTCTTTTTGTCATAGGAATTCTTACCTTACAGGTTGCCTAATTTGAGTTACTTTTGTAAGGTAACATATGCTTCCTGTTTATTGAGTAACAAAGGTTTTACTTAGAAGCTCTGCAGGGTGTATTAAGGCAGCATTCAACACATATTTTGTGCCAGGTGTTCTACATTACTAAACAGACATTCTCCATATGCTTTTTGAGGTTACTCCAGACTGAACAGATCCTAAAATGTTACAGTTAAATAATTTATAGGTAGAATGGCTATTGACTTTGGATGCCATATAATTTAAAGGAGTCATATTTTTAAGCATAAAATAGCAAATTTAGCATGTCAGAATGTAGAACTGATAAATCTTTTACTGACATGTAACTACAATGTAGTTAGAAGATCAAGTAATTTCCTTGAAGTTTTCAATGTGTTAATTCTTCCCTAAGAAAACATTTCCTGTACCTCTGAAACAAATACATTATATGTTTAAAAAAAGAAGAAGAAGAAGAAGAAGAAGATAGCAGGAAGGGAAAAATGAAGGGGGGGAAATCAGAGGGGGAGACAAACCATGAGAGACTGTGGACTCAGAGAAACAAACTGAGGGTTCTAGAGGGGAGGGGGTGGGGGGATGGGTTAGCCTGGTGATGGGTATTAAAGAGGGTATGTACTGCATGGAGCACTGGGCGTTATATGCAAACAATGAAGCATGGAACACTACATCAAAAACTAATGATGTAATGTATGGTGATTAACATAATAAAAAAAGAAAAAATAAAGAGATGTGGTAGCTAAATGAAAAAAAAAAACATTTCCTCCTTACCATTTTTATAATTTCTCTATGATCTTATTCCCAGTATGTAGCCTTCCTTCTATCTCTGAATAAGCAGAGCCTTACCTTCAACAGTAATCCAACCTTCTCACCTTTTACTTTCTATTTGCCTTTTTCCTGAATATGAACCTAAATGCAGAAGACAGACTTAAAGGAATTTACATAATGAGAATTTCTTCTTTTAGAAAAACTATTGATTTGTGTCCCCAAAAATTCATATATTGAAGTCCTTAACTGCAGTATCCCAGAACAAGGCTTATCTGGATATAGGGCTGCTTTAGGTGTAATTAGTTAAAATGGGGTCATTAGAGTCCTAATCAACCTGGATTAGGACCCACTCTAATTAACATGTGGCTTAAAAAAAAAATCTATCATGTGGCTTAAAAAGTTATGATTATCATGTGACTGGTACCCTTATAAAAAAGGAAAATTTGGACACAGACACATGCACACAGGGAGAATGCCATGTGAAGATGAAGGCAGAAATCAGATGATTCTTCTGCAAGCCAAGGAATGCCAAAGCTTGCCAGAAACAACCCAAAGTTGAAAGAGAGTTATGGAACAGATTTTTCCTGATAGCCCTCAGAAGAAATCATTCCTTCTGACACCTGGATCCTTACTTCCAGCTTCTGAAACCATGACACAATAAATTTGTTGTTTAAGCCACTCAGTTTATGGTACTTTGTTATGGCAGCCCAAGCAAACTAATATACGAATGAACTGTAAATAAAGTATCAGCCATTCTGCTTATATTGTACTTGCTAACTCTCCTAGGCAGTAAATCTCATATGAATTTAACTATTCCATTTAATAGTAATGTTAACAAGTTACATATGAAAATCAAAATTTAAAAAAATAATAATCAGCATTTAACAAAGACTATTCCATAGAATACTAATTCCATATAATACTGCAGGTATTAGGTGAAAAAAATCTTTGGACAGTAAATTACTTGGAGAAGCACTGGGTTACACTAAACCAGATTTCTGTTACAGGATTCAAACCTATAAATTCTTTTAAAATCAAGAAAAATATTTTAAAACTCTTTAGAATTATGTGTTCTGTCCATTAAAATCTTCAATACTTTAATATAGAGTTTATTATAAAATATATGTATGGATATATGTGCACATATGTATACATATCCATATATGTTTTATCAAATAAGGATAGAAAAAGTGTTATATAAAGAGCATACATTTCTTTTAAATCTTCAAGTGGAGAACCAAAATTATGTAGATGCACTAATCTAAAGTACAAGCAGGATTTCCACTTTTAGTAATGGGTCACTATGTCATTTGAACCAACCCACCACTGAAGGCAAGTACATAAGAAAGATAAGCATAAAAATATATATTCTCTAAACATCAAAGAGCTAAGAGCTAAAGCATCAAAGTGGAGACCTACTGGATAAAGATCCAAAAGAAGACAGGAAGGAATGCAAGGAGGTAAACCTGAATTTTCAGGTTACATTTCCCTCAGAGGTTTCCATTCAGATACGTGACTACAAATAAGAGCAGCAGTTCTGAGACTCTTGATATCCTGGGAGATAACAGTTGTGTGTCCACCAAGGGTGGTATCTCTGCTACACTACTATGCATATTAAGATGGCACTCAAAGGACTTCACCTCAGGAAAAAGGGCAACTTCACACAAGTAGAACCAGATAAAAAAAGACACTGTTTTACATATATGGGAACAACATGCAAATGATAACCAACATTCATTAGAAACACAGGAGGCCACAGACAACACAACATCTTTAAAGTCTTGAAGAGAAAAAACTGTCAACCCAAATTCTATACCAAATTATCAAAAATAAGACCTTCATAATCACCAAAAGCTAAAAGAATGTATTGTGTAAATGTGTGAACTACAATAAATGCTAAAGAAATTCATTATATAATAGGTAAGAGGATAAACAACTGTATGCTATTAGGTAACTTATAGAGAATGGACAAACTCCTTGAAAAATACAACTTACTAGAACTTGCACATGATTAAATTATTTTAAATCTTAATGGCTGGACATGGGGCACCTGGCTGGCTCTACAGTGGAGCATGCAACTCTTGATCTCAGGGTTGAGTATGAGCCCCAAGTTGGGTGTAGAGATTACTTTTATTTTTTTTTCTTTTTCTGAGTATTTTTTTTATTATGTTATGTTAATCACCATACATTACATCATTAGTTTTTGATGTAGTGTTCCATGATTCATTGTTTGCGTATAACACCCAGTGCTCCATGCAGTACGTGCCCTCTTTAATACCCATCACCAGGCTAACCCACCCCCCCACCCCCTTCCCCTCTAGAACTCTGTTTGTTTCTCAGAGTCCATAGAAAAAAATCTTAATGGCTGTACAAATAAAACTGATTCATAAATATATTTACTTTAAAAATCTTCATTTAGGAAGGCTTTTAGGCCTGAAGCCTTCTTTCTGAATTCTTTAAATGAAAGTAAAGAAATAATACAATTTTATACAAACTCCTTCAGAAAATAGGGAAAGCATTTAACAGCCTGTTTTACAAGGCTAGCATAATGCTGATAAAAACTAAGATATAGCCAAGGAAAAAAAAATTACAGACCAACATTCCTCATAAACATGGACAAAAAAATAACATATTTGTAAATGACATCAAACAATATAGACAAGGATGGTAGGTTGTGGCTACATGGAGTTCATCCCAAGAATAAAAGGTCGTTAAACTAAAACATTTGAAAAATCTAGTTTACCACATTAACAGAATAAAGAAGAAAAAAAATGCCTTTCACATATAAAAAAGCACCTGATGAAGTTCAATTCCTATTCATGATAAAAAAAAAAAACTCTCAGGTCATAATAAAAGGAACTTCCTCAATCTGAGGAAAAGCATCTACAAAAAGCTTATAACTAATATACTTCATGGAGAAATTAATGCTTTTGCTCTAAAACTGAGACAAGGCAAGATGGCTTCCCCTAAGTTCACGACAGCTCTCATCACTTCCATTTAATATTATATTCAAAGCTGTAGCAAGTTCATTAGGGCAAAAGAAATAAATAGGAAAGAAAAATTAAAACTGTTCTTATTCAGAAACATGACAGTCTCTGTAAAAAAAAAAAATCCTAATGAATCTATTAGAAAAAAATACTAGATGTAATAAATGAATTTACTAAGTATCAAAGATACAAATATTTTAAATCCATTTTAATTCTATGTATCTGCAATAAACAATTAGAAATTGAATTTTTAATAAACTTTTGCAATTAGAAGTATTTAGGAATGCACTTAAGAGGTACAACAGTAGTATGTTGAAAACTATAAAACACTGCTGAGAGAAATTAAAGGACTAAAAAAAAATGGAGATGTGTATCACATTCATGGATTGGAAGACTGAATATTATGATAAAAATTCTGCTGAAAGTGATTTTTAAAAAACCTTCTCTGACTTATTTCACTTAGCATTATACTCTAGGTCACTGATGTTGCAAATTGCAAGATCTCATTCTTTATGGCTGAGTATTATTTCATTGTATGTGTATACCACACCTTCACAATCAATATTCCAATTGGCATTTTTGGAGGAAACTGGTAATTAGTATCAATATTTATATGGAAATGAAAAGAACCTAGAATAGCCAAACTATTCTTTAAAAAGAGCAGAGTTGGGGCACCTAGGTGGCTCAGTCATTTAGTGCCTGCCTTCGGCTCGGGTAATGATCTTGGGTCCTGGGATTGAGCCCCGCATCAGGCTCCCTGCTCAGTGGGAAGCCTCCTTCTCCCTCTCCCACTCCCCCTGCTTGTATTCCCTCTCTCGCTGTCTCTCTTCTCTGTCAAATAAATAAAATCTTTAAAAAAATAATAATAAAATAAGATGAAAAGAACAGAGTTGTAGTCCTCACATTTTGATTTCAAGACTTTAAGGCTAAAAAAAGTCAACAAAGTGTGGTATTAACATAAGAACGGACTTAGAAAGCATTAAAACAGAAAGTTCAGAAACAGACCCCACATAAATGGTTAGTTCATATTTGACAAAGGTGCCAAGGCATTTCAGTGGGGAAAAGAATATTTTTCTAAATAAATATTTCTGGAATAACTTCATATCTGAATAAAAAGAAAATCAATCCCTATCTTATGCCATGTAAGAATAATCCAAAATGGATCATAGAACTAAATACAAAAGCTACAACTGTTATATAGGGGGGAAAAAAGTATCTCCACAATTTCATATAGTCAAGATTTCTTGGAATCATAGAAGAAAAATAGTAATAAATAGTACTTCATCAAAGCCATCTTTGCTTTAAAAGACATTATTTGAGATGCAGTTTTTCCAGTTCGAGATGGTGATGTAGGAAGACTGTGAACTCACCTCCTCCACAGAACACATCAAATTACACCTATAATAGAAAAATTCCTCCTGAAGAACTGGGGGCTGACTAAACAGCTACTGAACAACCAAAGATAGAGATATCAGCAAAAGAAACAGAGACGCATCATGGTTTTAAAGAGTAACAAGCAGGGGCACCTGGGTGACTCAGTTGGGTTAAGCATCTGCTGTTGGTTCAGGTCATGATCTCAGGGTCCTGGGATTGAGCCCCACCATCAGGCTCCCTGTTGAGAGGAGAGGCTGCTTCTCCCTCTTCAACTGCCCCTCCCTCCCTGCTCATGCTCTCTAATAAATAAATCTAAAAAGTAAAAATAAAAAAAAGAGTAACTAGCATATACAGCTACAGCTCCAACTAGCCAGCAAAAGTCACCAAGCACACACAATCTGCATAGAGAACACCACACACAAGATCATCCCCTTCAAGTTTAGAAGTAGCCATTTCTCCTAATCCATCAAAAGAAACAAAGGAAGTAAAATGGGGAGACAGAAGAATATACTCCAAAAGAAAGAACAAGGAAAAAACCCTTAGAAAAAGAACTAAATGAAACAGAGATAAGCAATACATGCCTAATGAAGAATTTAGAGTAATGATCATAAAGATACTCACCAGGCTACTAAAAAGAGTGGAAGAACTCCATGAGAGCTTCAATAAAGAGATAGAAAATATTAAAAAGAACCAGAGTTGAATACAATAACCAAATTCAAAAGCACACTAGAGGGAATCAACAATAAATTAGAGGACGCAGAAGAACATACTGACAACATGTGAAAGGGGGTAATGGAAAGCATACAAGCTGAAGAGCAAAAGGAGAAAAAAAAAATTTAAATGAGGAAAGATTAAGAGAGCTCTTGGATAACATCAAGTTAAGAAACATTTACATTACAGGGATCACAGAAGAGAGAAAGGTGTACAGAACTTATGTGAAGAAATAAATGAAAACTTCCCTAACCTAGATAAGGAAATAGACCTCTAAATCCAAAAAGCACAGAAAGTTCCAGATAAGATGAAACCAAGGATCCACACCACAGCACATAATTAAAATGTCAAAGGTTAAAGATAAAGAGAATCTTAAAAGCAGAGAAAGAAGAGAATCTTAAAAGAGAAATTAAATGTTACCTACAAGGGAAAAGCTGTAAGGCTATCAGCTGATTTTTCAGCATAAACTTTGCAATCCAGAAGGGAGTAGCGTAATATATATTCAAAGTGCTGAAAGGAAAAAACCTACAACCGAGAATACTCTACCTGGCAAGGTTATCATTCAGACTTGAAGGAATGATAAAGAATTTCCTAAACAAAAAAATAAAGGAGTTTATCACCACCAAACTGGCCTTACAAGAAATGATAAAGGGACTTTAAATAGAAAAGAAATGGCCATAGTTAGACATAAGAAAAATATGAATAAGAGGTGAAATATGATAATATACACACAAAATGTGGAGATGGGAGTAAAAAGGAAAGAAAGGGGGTAGAAGAAAAATAAAGATTAAATTTTTATTTAAAATGTGTTTGAACTTATATGATGATCAAATTAATATGGACTGCTATTTACTTAGTATGTTACATATGACCTTCATGGTAATCAAACTCAAAACCTATGATACACACACAAAAAAATAAAAATAAACACTATAGATATTCATGGGTCACAAAGAGCAAGAGAAGAAAATAAGAGGAACTACAAAAACAACCAGAAAACAGATTTTTTAAATGGCAATAAGTATATACCTATCAATAATTACTCTAAATGGCCTAACTGTGCCAATCAAAAGACAAAGTGGTAGAATGCTTAAAAAAAAAAAAAAAAAGACCCATCTATATGCCGCCTAAAGAGACTCTCTCAGACCCAAAGATGCATACAGACTGAAAATGAAGGGATAGGAAAACACTTAGCATGCAAAAGGAGGGGGGGGGGCGGAAAGAAAGAACTAGGGTAACAACACCTATAACAAGCCAAGTAGACTTTTATAACAAGATAACAAGAGACAAAGAAGGACATTACATAATGATAAAGGGATCAACCCAACAAGAGGAAGTAATTATTGTAAATATCTATGTTCCCAACACTAGAGCACCTAAATACATAAAGTAAATATTAATGGACATAAAGAGAGAAATCGGTGGTAAATCAAACAATAGGAGGGGCCTATAACACTACATTTACATGAATGGATAGATCATCCAATCAGAAAAATCAATAAGGAAACAATGTCTTTGATTGACACATTGGACCAGATTGGACATAAAAGATATATACAAAAACAACAAAATATATCCATCCAAAAACAGAATACACATTCTTTTTAAGTACACATGGAACATTCTCCAGAATAGGTCATATTAGGCCATACAACAAGCCTCAATAAATTTAAGATGAATCATACCATACATCTTTTCTGACCACAATGATTTAAACTAGAAACAGATCACAAGAAAAAAAACTGGGGAAGAAAAAATCTGGAGACTAAATAACATAATAGTAATATAATATGTCAATGAAGCAAACAAAGAAGAAATTTTAAAAAATACATGGAGACAAAGGAAAATGAAAACAGCCCAAAACCTCTAGAACACAGCGAAAGTTCTAAGAGTGAAGTATATAGCAATGCATGCCTACCTCAAGAATAAAAAAAAAAAAAAAATCAATCTAACCTTACACCTAAAGGAACTAGAAAAAGAACAAAGCCCAAGGTGAGTAGAAGAAAGGAAATAAGATCTGAGCAGAAATAAATGATAGAGACTAAAAATAGAGGGAAAAAATCAATGAAAGTAAATGCTAGTTCTTTGAAACAATAAACAAAATTTATGCGGGAGGAGAGGGGAAAGCGTCTAAATTCATTCTATGAGGACAGCATTACTCTGATTCCAAAACCAGATAAAGACACCACAAAAAGAGAAATACAGACCAATATCTCTGATGAACATAGATGCAAAAATCCTCAACAAAATATTAGCAAACAAAAATCCAACAATACATTTTAAAAAACCATTCACCATGATCAAGTGGGATTTATTCCCAGGATGCAAGGATGGTTCAATATTCACAAATCAATGTCATATACCACATCAACTAAAGGAAGCATTAAAAAACCATATGATCATTTAACAGAGGCAGAAAAAGCATTTCAAAAGACTCAGCATCCATTCATGATAAAAACTCTCACAAAGCAGGTTTAGAGGAAATATACTTCAACATAATAAAGGCCATATATGAAAAATCCACAGCTAACACCATACTCAAAGGTGAAAAACTGAGAGCTTTTCCCCTAAGATCAAGAGTAAGATAATTCTTGTCTTACTCTCACCAATTTACTCAACATACTTCTAGAAGTCCTAGCCACAGCAGACAACAACAAAAATAGAAGGCATTCAGGGGTGCCTGGGTGACAGTCTGTTAAGTGTCAGACTCTTGATTTCAGCTCAGGAGATGATCTCAGGGTTGTGAGATCGAGCCCCAAGTTGGGCTCCATGCTCAGCAGGGAATCTGCTTGAGATTCTCTCTCCCTCTGCCTCTCATGCTCTTTCTCTCTAATAAACAAATCTTTAAGAAAAAAAAAAGGCATCCAAATCAGTAAGAAATAACTAAAACTTTCACTATTTGCAGGTCACATGATGCTGATATAGAAAACCCTCAAGATGCCACCAAAATGCTATTAGAACTGATAAATGAATTCAGTAAGGTCACAAGATACAAAAATCAATATGCAGAAATCCATTGCATTTCTATACACTAATAATTAAGTAGCATAAAGGAAAATTAAGAAAACAATCCCATTTACAATTGCACCAAAAAGAATAAAATACCTAGGAATAAACTTAACCAAGGAAAGATAGGTCCTCCAAAACTGTAAAACACTGATGAAAGAAATTGAAGATTACACAAATGGAAAGATATCCCCTGCTCATGTGTTGGAAAATGTTAAAATGTCCATATTACTCAAAGCAACCTACAAATACAATGCAGTCCCTATCAAAATACTAACTTTTTCACAAAACTAGAATAATTAAACTTGTATAGAACGACAGAAGGCCCCAAATAGCCAAAGCAATCCTGAGAAAGAAGAACAAAGTTGGAGGTATCACAATTCCAGTTTTCAAGATATACTGCAAAGCTGCAGTAAGCAAAAGAGCCTGGTACTGGCAAAAACATAAACACATAGATCAGTGGAACCAAATAAAGACCCCAGAAATTACCCCACAATTATAGTAAGTTAACCTATGACAAAGGAGGCAAGAAAATACAATAGGGAAAATAGTCTTTTCAATAAATGGTGTTGGGAAAATTGGAAAGCTACACGTAAAAGAATGAAACTGGACCACTTTCTTATACCACACACAAAAATAAACTCAAAATGGATGAAAGACCTAAATGTGAAACTTAAAACTATAAAAATCCTGGAGGAGAACATAGGCAGTAACTTCTCTGACACCAGCCATAGCAACATTTTCTTAGATATGTCTCCTGAGGCAAGGGAAACAAAAGCAAAAATAAACTATTGGGAGTACACCAAAATGAAAAGCTTCTTCACAGGAAAGGAAACAATCAACAAAACAAAAAGGCAACCTTTGGAATGGGAAAAGATATTGGCAAATGATATATCCAAAAAGGAGTTAATATTCAAAATATATAAAGAACGCATACAACTCAACACCAAAGAAAGAAACAGTCCAATTTAAAAATGAGCAGAGGACCTGAAGAGACATTTCTCCAAAGAAGCTACACAGATGGCCAGACACATGAAAAGATGCTCAACATCACTCATCAACAGGGAAATGCAAATCAAAACTACAATGAGGTATCACTTCACACCTGTTTTGGCTAAAACCAAAAACACAAGAAACAAGTACTGGCAAGGATGTGGAGAAAAAGGAACCCTCATGCACTGCTGGTAGGAATGCAAACTGGTGCAGCCTCTACGGAAAACAGTATGGAGGTTCCTCAAAAAGTTAAAAGTAGAACTACCTTATGATTCAGCAATCATACTACCAGGTAGTTCCACAAAGAATACAAAAACACTAATTCAAAAAGATACATGCACCCCTATATTTATAGCAGCATTATTTACACTAGCCAAGATATGGAAGCAGCCCAAGTGTCCATCAACTGATGAATGGATAAAGAAGATGTGATGTGTACACACACACACACACACACACACACACACACACACACACACACACACACACTGGAGTATTACTCAGCCATAAAAAAGAATGAAATCTTGCCATCTGCAACAATGCGGATGTAGCTAGAGAGTATAATGCTAAGCAAAATAAGTCAGAGAAAGAAATACCATGATTTCATTCATATGTGGAATTTAAGAAGCCAAACAAGCAAAGGGAAAAAAATAGACAAGAAAAAAAAAAGAGAGAGAGAAATCAAGAAACAAATCTATAGAGAACTGATAGTTACCAGAGGGGAAGTGGGTAGAGGGATGTAGTTAAATAGGTGGTAGGGATCAAGGAGTACACTCATCATGATGAGCACAGGGTGATGTATGGAAGTGTTGAATTACTATATTGTACACCTGAAACTAATATTACACTGTATGTTAAATAACTGGAACTAAAAACTTTAAAATAAATACATACATATATAAAGTGGCTCTCCAGATCAAAGAAGGCCTGATTTATATCATTTCCAGTCTCCCTGGTGTAAATAGTCCCACTGTGGCTGACTTCAAGCTACCAATGTGACTTCACTAAACCAATTTGGGAAGAGTCATGCATATTTAGTTTTTGTCAGCACCTCTCACTCATGTCGTATCTATAGCCACATGGGGATAGAGGTGAGACCTTATAGCCAGTGGTATAATTCTCTGCTAACAGATGATAATGGCCTTCAAAACAGTAGGGGAATGCATTTTGATTTCCCCATTGAAGCATGACACAAACTCTCTTTCCCACCACAGAAATTATAATACTACAGTGTCCACTGGGTTGTACATTCCAAGTGGCAGGGCTGTTTGTATCACAGACCAAATCTGGTAAGAGCCTTTTCCTGCTTAAGGCTCAGCTCGAAGTAGACAGCCATCAATGTCACTTGGTAAATGAATCAGTGAAGTATTCCAAAGAATAGAAAAGACTGTATTCGGAGTATAAATGCCCACCAGGCAGTGTGCTTACTTCTTATGAATACAAGGCGAAGGATGCAACAATTTGTCCTTTTCTTTTGAAAAGGACCACTAGATCCCTAACAACCTCACTGATGGGCCAACCATCTGAACCTCCACAGGGTTTATCTTTTTACCCTCTAGAAAATTTGTTTTTCTACCTACCCTCTAGAAAATCTACCCACTAGAAATCCAAGGCATCCAATATACTTGCCCTTTCTTACTTATTTGGTTTAATTAACCCAATGTCATTCATATAATAGAACAAAGTAGTATCCTACAGAATGTCTAGACAGTCCAAATCTTTTCAAACTATATTTCAATAGAAATCATCAGGGTTCATATGGCCATAGGAAAGACTATAAATGCTTAGTCTTGTCCATCCCCCATAAATACACACTACTTTTGATCATCTTCCTTGAGAAGCATAGCAGAGAATGCATTCACTAGATCAGTTACGACATAACTACCCTAAGTCTACAGCAAACATACCATCACATCTGGTGCAAAAGCTGCCATTGGACCTACTATTTGGTTGAATTTGTGGGGGTTCACTGCCACTTCCAGGATCCATTCAGTTTTCATAGGGACAAAACTCATCAACTGAGGATATGATAAAGACCATTATCTGCACGTTCTTTCAGTCTATATGGTGGTGGCACTCATCTCTACCACTTCTCCCACCTATCTTCCAGAATGAGATACAATTTTTTTTTTTTTACTACAGTTACTACAGTTTTGGAGCCATCTACCTGGACATCCCTACTGCTATAGATTTTACCTAATAGGCTGCTTATCTCTCACCTAGTGACACCTGTTATTTAGATTTTGCCACCCATTCTGATAAATGCCCCCATCATGTTTTAGATGGTGAAGAGCTGCCATCATGTTTCTATTATTTTTTTTAAGATTTTATTTATTTATTTTAGAGAGAGAGAGAGAGCGCGCACATGAGTGGGGAGGGTCAGAGGGAGAAGCAGACTCCCTGCCGAGCAGGGAGCCCGATGTGGGACTCAATCCCAGGACTCCAGGATCATGACCCGAGCCGAAGGCAGTCATTCAACCAACTGAGCCACCCAGGTGCCCCCATGATTTTATTATTTTGGGATCCTATCATCCATACTGTCAGTTAAGGAGTCCAGTTCTAAAATTGCATGTCCTACCATCAACCCTGGCCTGAAGAGGATGGCTACTATTGAGCTTGTAGACATTCAGTATTGAATTTTGATAACTCCTTCAGTTTATGCTCTTAATTTGGGGACCATATAAGATACACTGTGTGTACTGGCTCTCATTTCAAGTCAGTGGTTACCTGGGTACAGGGGTGGAGGGAGCAAGAGATTGCAAAAGGGCACAAAACCTTTTAGGGGTAATAGAAATGTATAGTATCTTTGTTGTAGTGGTGGTGGTACAGCTGTGTGCATTGTCAAAACTCACTGAGTTGTCCATTTTCAATATGTATAGTTCATTGTGTCCAAGTTATACTTTGTTACAAAAGCAAAGCCTAATAGTGAATTTACATTTAAAATGAAGATTAATACAGAAATATAAAGCCTGAACCAAAAGTTATGAATTGGTTTCCATTTGAAGATCACCTTGTCTTCTAAACTATGGCTACAGAAATTTTGAAAAGTTGTTTTAATGTGTTTAATATTCCTCAAAACGTCACAAAAACATTTTGATTGACCTTTGCTGACAGGGTATAATCTCTTAATTGTTTTTAAGTTCTATATGATGTTCTACCCTTCTAAAGGATATGCACAAAGGGAAGGAGTCATAATTTCCTCAAAATAGGGAGGAAAAATTCAATACTGAATTTTGATTACTCCTTCAGTTTATGCTCTTAATTTTGGGCCATATAAGATACATTGTTTATACATAAAATTAAATTGATTGTTGCCTTAACATTTTAATGTAATTTTAATGGTATAACAATTACAGATATAGGCTAAAAAAATCAGTTTACCTAAATTTGTTACTTAACTGGCATAATAGTTATATGTTAGTTTTATAGGACCTTCTGAATAGTGTGACTACTATATTCTTAGATCGTTTAAGGTTTCTGTTTATACCTGAAATGCTATAAGAAAAAAAAACTGATTGTATCATGGCAGCCTAAAATCATTTCACAGTTTAGAAGTCTTTCCTCCAACTTTAATGTCCGTTATTTCTGTCTAATCCATATGCAAAGTTGTAGTAACTGGTACTGATTTGTTTGCATCATCAAACAATGAATTTCCATCTTTGGCACATAAACCATTTCTTTCTCAGACTGTTACACACACACACACACACACACACACACAGACATTTTTATTTTAAAATTCATATTGCAAAGAAAAAAAGAACAAATCACCAATGTTGAGGTGGGAAAATTGATCAAAATGAGAAAATTTCTACCAAATAACAAGATTTACCATCATATCAAGTTACTAATTTAGCCAGGGTGGTATTGAAGCAGAATAGAGAGCCCAGAAATTGCCTTACAGAGATCTGAAGATTGATATAGGACAGTTAGAATTGTCAGTATAGTCATTTCATTCTCCTGTCCCACATATAAAATTATTTTTCTTTCATCCAACAGCTGTTTACATAATAAAGTATACAATAAAACAACAAAGAGTTAAGCAGCTCATATCATAAGCCAAACTCTTAGAATTATGTGTGAAGTGCTCTGCATGCATATTTCATTGCAACACCACAACAATGTGAGGTAGACACTATTAGCTATATTTCATAGATGCAGAAACAGACAAAAATATTTCAACTACACAAAAACTTAAAATTTCTATTTATAATATGACCTTATACAAAGTGAGAATAGCTATGATCTACACTCTAAGGAGTTCCTTGCAATGCACATATTCAAAAGGAATATCCAGAGTACATACATATCTCCTATGCAATTTTTATGAGATAATCAACCAAATAAAAATATAGGCAAAATATACTGGTAGTTGGTGCAAAGCATAGAGGAAACCCAAATGTGAAAAGAATACTCAACCTCCTAATAAGGAAAATTCAAATTAAAATATAAAATCCCATTACAAATTAATTTAGCAACATTTACTATATTAATAGCTAATGAAGAATAAAAACCTCATACAGCATGTGATAATATAAATTCATATTATCACTTTGCAAAGCAATTGGCAGAATATAGTTAGGCTGAAATATGTATTACCCATAAACCCATAATTCCCTAGGCATATTCTATAAAAACACTTTAATACATTCACAAAGATATATTACAAGAATGTTCATAGAGCATTCTTAAGTAGTAAATAGTTACCAACAGAAAAAAATTGAGAAGGGATACTCATATATTTTGAAGCACTGTAAATTAGATTTATTTAACATATCATCCTGGATCAATCTCACAAAGTTGTATGAAAAAGCATGTTGCAAAAAGACATGTGTCACTGCTCATGTGGTAAGAATTGGACATAGCTGATCACTTCCCTCCTGGTCAGCACTTACTATATTTGGTTTTCTGAACTCCACAATCCCCTCGATGTCCTCCTACATAACTGGCAAATTCTCGGTCCCTTTTCTGCTTCCTTTTTTCAATATCTGTTAATGTTGGAAGTTCACAGTAATGTCCTTAGACATGTTCTCATCAATTCCCATTCTCCCTTTCCTTGATCTCTGTTTTCATGGCTTTAAATACTAAACACTGGTGACTCCTACATATATTTCTGCATCCTGGGTCTCTTCTCCAAATTCATTCACATGTTCAACTATTGACATAACCACTTGGATTTCTAGTAGGTATCCCAAACTTAACACATTCAAAACATTTCCCCAGCTACTTTTCCAAATGAACTCTGTCCTCAGTCTTCCCGAATGTAGTCAATGGCAACTCTATCCTTTCTTCATTTCCCACTTAAAGGGTTTAGGCCAGTTGTCTTACACTTCCTGTATCTGTCAGTGTCATTTAACCTCTTTCTCTAGACCCTGTGTTTACAGTTAGTTTGACATTAAGTCTAAGAACTTGGTCAATTTCAAGTCACAATAAGAATAACCACTGAATTAATATGACAACCTGATCCCTCAACTGCAGAAAGTAAGCTGGCCGGCATAACTTTGACACTGTTCGTTAACCTTGCCACTGCAACAAATTATGGCAAACTTAATAGCTTAAAATGACACAAACTCAGTATCTTATGGTTCTGGAGTCAGATGGTCAAAATGGGTCAAGCAGGGCTTGACTGTTTGAGCTTCTAAAGTCTACCGCTTTCCTTGCTCATGATCCCTACCTCTGCTTCTATTATCACATCTCTTACTCTGACTCTGATCCACCACGTTCTCCTTGTAAGTCCCCTTAACTCCATCACATCTGCAAAATCTCTTTTACTATGTAGGGTAACATATTCACAGCTCCAGGAATTAAGACAGGAACATTCTGGGGAGCGAAGGAGGCATTACTCTGCCAACCACAGACATCAAACAAATGTCCATTTCCCCATCAGTCTTTCAACCAATGCTTTTAACACCACTGCTAATCCTTGCCTAATCAAGGATTCTAATAAAAACTGCAAAATAATCATTTTCTAAATTAAAGCTATTTGTTAAGCTTGAAATTCAGGCATACAAAGGCAGGAAAAATATGCTTAGATCTTCCTTTTTTATTTCCATTTTATCCAAAGTAAGAAGTTGGTTAATAACCTCTTCAAATGGTAACAAATTAATTTCTGTGGGGTTCTCGCTCACTCTTTCCACACCCCCACCATCATTCACTCTCAATGATTCTTGCAGAATCAGTATAATTCCAACAACTTTAATAATTATTCTCTCATATATATTTTGGTTATTGGGAGTACCTTTGAGTTGGCGCCTGTGTTCTTTGACATGACTCTACTGAAGCCTCCTTGATTTCTAGCATAATTAGATGTCTTGGCACCACCTTGTACTTTCCTTGACCCACATTTCAAATTCACCATTTCTCTAAGGAGGAAAAACAGTATGAGAAAACGCAAGCTTGGTTCTATGGATGATTACTGTTACTACGGATGATTATTATTCCTCAGAAGCAATTTCAGTGGACAGAGCTATATATTAAAAATTCATGCCTGTCTTATATATGTAATTCAATTTCAAGATTACAATGTTTTACTTCTTTTATTTGTCTTGTGTATATATTGTAAATTACACTAAAATACTATTTTGTTATCTTAATATATTTATTGCTTTATCCAATAGTATAAAGAATCATTCTAACAAATTACTTTCTTAAAAGTTAAGCTGCCCAGCATGTAGACAAACTATTCTAAAACTTGTAGGAAAAAAAAGCCTAGACTAACTAAAAGAATTTTCAAAAATAGAATGGGAAAAATCACTCTACCCAAAGTTAAGACTCATCACATGGCTATAGTAATCAAGACAGATGGTATTGATAGAGGAATGGATACACAGATCAATGAAACAGAACTGAGATCCCAGAAACAGACCCATGTAAATATACCCAAATTATCTGACAAAAGTAACTCAATGGAAGAAGAACAGCCCTTTCAATAATAATACAGGAGCAGCTGTACAACCATAGATAAAAAAAGAAAATCGACCTAAACCTTTTATCTTACACAAAAGTTAACTCAAAACAATCACAAATTTAAATGTAAAATGTAAAACTACTCTAGGAAAAAAACAAAATCTTCAATCCATTGAGGTGGATGAATTCTTAAACTTAACACACACAAAAAAATATGATCCATAGAGGCAAAAAAACCTGATAAATTGGATTAAATCAAAATTTAATACTGCTTTCTAAAAGATCCTGTACAGAGGATGAAAAGCTACAAACTAAAAGAAGGCATTTGTAAACCACATAACCAACAAAGGACGTGTATATAGAATATACAAAGAAGTCTCAAAACTCAACAGAAAAAAAGTCCAATTAGAAGATGGGCAAAAGAGGCACCTGGGTGGCTCAGTTGGTTAAGCAGCCGACTTTTGATTTCGGCTCAGGTCACAATCTCAGGGTTGAGAATTTCCCTCTTAGGGAAATGCAAACTAATATCACAATAAGACATCACTATACATTTATCAGAATGGCTAAAATAAAGATAAATTAAGTGATTAACACTAAATTATGTTGAAAAGAATGTAGAGAAACTGGATCATTCATACATTGCTACTGGGAATGTAAAATGATAAAGCCACTCGAGAAAAGAGTATGATAGTTCGTTTTTGTTTTTGTTTTTTACAAAAATAAATATAAAATCAGCATATAACCCAGGAGTTGCTCTCCTGGCATTTATCCCAGAAAAAGTGAAAATTACATTCACACAAAAATTTGCCCATGACTGGTCATATCAGATTTGTGATGGACCGCCCCCCCAAAAGAAAAGACAACCCGGATGTACTTCAATGGTGAATAAACTGGTAGAATCTGAACAAAGCTGGTAGATTGTGTTAGTGTCGATTTTCTAGTTGTGATACTACAGTTATGCAAAATATTACCACTAGAGAAAACTGCATGAAGGAAGAATTCTTACAGTTGTGATTTATAATTATATCAAAATATCAAAAAGAAATTAAACTACTGAATGAAGTTGAAACTTTAAAGTATGTATTTCTTTTTGTCCTTAGAATCTACCCTCACTAAACATGTACAGTCAAAAAAAAAATACATATTCTAATGTTGCTGGAAAAAAGCCTCTCTCCATGTGGTAATATTAATTAAATACCCAGATAGATTTGTTTGTATTTGCTTTTAATGTCAGGGATTTGTTAGAGTTGTATTTTTAATAGGTAATGCATTACATGCTTTGAGTTACAACTATGGAAAAATACAGAGAGAAGTGTTGCTTCCCTTACCTTCAAGGGGTGAGAAGGAGCCGATAATAACTTTTTCCTAAGTGTCTTACATTTGTAAGAACAAATATTTGCCTCCTTTTATTTTACTCAAGAATCAACATACAACATATACTGTTCTGCTTGTTGCTTTCCCCCAATGATTTTGTATGAATAGGTCCTCTCCTTATCAGTAATACACAGAGGGTGTCCTCATTCTTTTTAAAAATTGTATCATATTCCACTACCTGCATATATCACAGTCTACTCAACCAGATCTTTTGCTAAACAACCTAGGTATCAAGTAGGTACCCAATGAATAACCTGGCACACATGAAATTTTGTACTTATTGAAGTATATTTGTAATAAGCATTTTTAGAAGATCATCACATTTAAGGATTAAGACATTTATAATGTTAGATATTGCCAATTTTTTTTCCATAGGTGGTATACCATTTTGCACTCATGGAAATTACATGTCCAAGATATTTGCAAACTTCTGTATTTTTCACAATTTGATAGTTAAGAAATGGTTAATTACTATGATAAAGAATAATTTTTGTTCATATTATAAGTGAGGTTGAACATCTTTGCAAATGCTTTATGAAGTGTTATGTCTGCTTTTTCCTGTGATTTGTCTTTTCATATCCTTTGCCCATTTTTTTATTGGGCTATTCTTTTTCTTTTCAGTTTCTAGTGTGTATATACAGGTGATCTACTATACGCACATATAGGTAATCTAGCATGTGGATATATATATATATATGGATTAGATATAGATATATAGATATATGATTAGCCCTTTGTAACATGACTAGCAAACAAATTCATCCTATCATTCGATATTGTCTTTATCCCAGGAACAACCATTCCAGCACAGCAACACTATTATGTGGAAAAGAGAAAGCTGGACTGCAGAACAGACATTGTAAGACACCTGCTTAGACCCATTTCTCAAAGTTTTAGCTTAGAAATCATCACTCCAAATGTAGTGCACTGGGGGTGATGGCAGCAGTGACCCCAGGTATGCTCACTGACCAACATATGCATGAATTCTTGAGGAAGGTGCTTAGACTTCTAGCCAGGAATGGTCACCCACCAAGGCACAAGTACGAGAAAAAAGAGCAGCTATGAAAAATTCCTAAAGAGCCACCCACCAGCCTTCCAATTATAGGAGGGCATAACTTGCAATGTTAATGCCTTCCCACTCATATTCCTAGGTGGGTAATCTATTACAGCATTTATGAAAGTTATTTTGCAGCATGAGTGGAAGAGAAAATTTGTACTTGGTGGCAAGAGAATCTGAGTTCACACCACTTATTGGCTGTGTGGTCATGAGCAAATGGCTTAGGGTCCTAAAGGATCCATGACCTACTCTAGAAAACAGGGATAGTAATCACTGCATTCCCGGGAAAATGGACTAGTTCTTGCAAAAAGGAACACCATCTGGTACATAAGTACTCACATGTGCCCTGTATTCTGTAACATTCTTTGAGTTCTTTCCCCAATTAAAAAGGGACTAAGATTTTTCTATCTTAAAATGTGAGATTTGGTCTCAACATTAGAATAAATACAGACAATATAGAGGACCAGAATATGAAGGTACCTAACAACAACAACAACAAAAAAAACCTGAAATCTAACAATAGGAAGCTATAGACATGAAGCCTCAGACATATTGTTGTTAATTATTTCTTCTATATTTGTCATTAGAGCTTGAGTTGGGTATGGATGAATGGCAACAGTATTATAGTTTTTCTGGAGAACATAAAATAGAACTTTACAACCTGTAATAATATGGAAACTATTTCAGAATCCTTCTGCATGGAGTTCTGCTTTACATTTCAGTAGATGAGTGAGACAAAGGTATCTGGAGAGAGTCTTGACTACAATGCTGAAGAGCTTCAACCTCATTAATAAGAAAGAAGAAGCCAAAGATTTTTTTTTTAATCAAATTATGATTGAAGGTACACTTGGGAAAATTTTCTTCACTCAGTGGTAAACATTCATTGAGCCCTCCAGCAGGTACATGATGTATGAAGTAGGGCATAGGATGGACTGAAGGGATAGAGGCAGTTTGAAAGTCATAGCAGCAAGACGATCTTTTGAGAGTAAGTAGGGCAAAGGTGGGACTCCATTCTTAAGGACAATGAAGAATTTTTTTATCAGTCTCTGTGGACTGATGCTAGAAAGATGTAACAAGAGATCAATAAAGAAGTGAAAGTCCGATGAAAAACCAGTATGTAGAGGACCTATACTGCAGTTATGACTTCTTCTAAGCAACACTAATCTGATTCACAGCAGATAAACAGGGCAGTGGTGCTTATCAAGAGCTGAATATTCACAGGACAAAATAAAACATATCATGATGCTAAAATAATTTGCAAGACAACTGTTACAACTACCTTAACACTGTACTGTAATTATTAATGTTCATGAATAAAAAATTGAGTATCTTTTTTCTTAAAGTAACACTTTGGTATAATAAGAACATAAAAGTGATATGCAATTTTAGATAAAGAGGTCCTATATGTAGCAAATTAAAGCATGAAGTCTACACTAAGAACAATAAGATTATTTACATAAAACATGACTGGTGGAGAAACAAATAGTAACCCAAGAACTCCTGAGGCTTCATTGAATTTCCTTCCTAAGGCTCACAGAGGATCTAGTAATTTTTCTGTAAGGATCTCTGCTTTGATGAAGAGATGCAAAAATACTAATAGGCTCAAGAAAATTTTATGATTCACTGGCATGCAAGGTTTAGAGTGGATATTGGAAGGAAAGGAGACTCAACACTGCAGGGCTTTACGTGTGTTTCCCCCACACATACATCAACCTTTTGCAATAGGTATTATTAACTCCATTATAGAGCTAAAGAAACCAAGGCTCTGTAAATTGACCAAAGTCAATCAGCTGGTGGGTAGCAAAAGAACCAGAATTATAATCCAGATGCTTATGGAATTCAAATTCATTTCTTTCCACTACACCAGAATAGTCAATCAAATCAAATCTGAGTATGGCCTTACGAACACTTACATCCAACAGATATCAATACAATCACGGTCCTTTTCAAAACAATATTGTATTTAAAACAAATCCTGAACATGCTTTTCTCTCCTGCTTGTAACAGTGTTGTAACAGATAATGTGACCCTGAAAACAGCTTCTCTTTTCAGTATGTGTCATTTTTATCCTTGCAGGAATTGCACCCAAAAGATGTGCCAATCTGTGTAATAACCAAGATTCCTGAAATGTTTATTCCAATGATCTGTCACCTTTCTAATGTTTGCTTTTAAGATAAAATGAAAAATCAGGGCGCCTGGGTGGCTCAGATGGTTAAGCGTCTGCCTTCAGCTCAGGTCATGATCCCAGGGTCCTGGGATCGAGTCCCACATCGGGCTCCCTGCTCCTTGGGAGCCTGCTTCTCCCTCTGCCTCTCTCTCTCTCTCTCTGTCTTTCATGAATAAATAAATAAAATCTTAAAAAAAAAACTATTTAAAAAAAGATAAAATGAAAAATCAAACTCAAAATCTAGGAGTAACCACTTGAGCAGGTTGATTTTTTTTATCAAATTCTCAGGGTTTTTTAAAGATTTTATTTATTTGAGAGTGAGAGAGCACATGCAGGGGGAGTGGCAGAGGGAGCAGCAGAGACAGAAGGAGACGCAGACTCCCCACTGAGCAGGGAGGCCCATGCAGGGCTCAATCCCAGGGTCCTGGGATCATGACCTGAGCCAAAGGCAGACACTCAACCAACTGAGCCACACAGGCACCCCTTCAAATTCTCATTTTCTTGCTAAAATATAAAGGCAAATGAAACACCAGATAAGTTAGCATATATGTTTATCCCTTTGTGGGATGTATAATTGACTACATCAATGAAAATTATATTTTAGCAGCACAATGTCAAAGTTATTTTTGCAGAATTATTGCATTTATACATAAAAACCAATATGAGCAGCCAGTTTACCCAGTGGTATTAAAAATGTTTAATGTAGAGAAAAGGCTGAACTATTTTTATATAATACAAAACTACTCTTTCACAATTTATAAAACCTTTATTTATGTCATTTACTTTTTTACATTTTACTTTTTCATTAGACAGGAAAGTTTCAACCCAACATGTTATTTCCAAAGGAAAATAATTAGACTTGTATAAAACACTGTTAAATTTCTTAAGACTTTTTTTGTCCTTTTAGAGAAGAAAACATTTGTTTTAATGTTCTTTTAAATTCACTAAAAAAGAAAGCCTATCTTGAAATTTCAAGCACTAAGTCGTTCTTGAGGAAAACACTTATCTGATTTAATAACAACGATTATCAGATTATTCAGTCTCCAGTATTTTTGAAAAGTTAGCCTTTTTTTCCACCTACTGTTTTGTACCATACTTTAATTCTTTTAATAAATGACATTAACAAAAGCTTTAGAAGAATACCTAGAATATAAAAAATATGACCAGATCTTGTCCCCCTGTTTTCAGGTGTTTTGAGAGAATAAATCTTCAGAATAGCTTGATCAATCTAGTAAGCCATCTCTGAAAGTAAGATTTCTCTGACTATTGATATAATAGCAAATACATCCAAGTTATAGGGAATTTGGTCCCCTCATATTCTGTTGCTGATTGCAGAGTGGACCAACCTTCTATGAAGCCAAGTGGTAACAGATTTCAAGTTTTTAAACATGCCTCTCTTCTCAGCCCAAAAGTTGAAGTCCCAGGAATTCAACCAACAGAAATTCACACAAGTACTTAAAATATATGTGAAAGAGAATGTTCACTGAAACATGGTATAAAATTATAATTACAATCTGATTATCATTTGTAGATTGGTTGAATAAATTGTGGTTTTTAAACAATTAAATGCTGCAGAGCCTCCAAAATGATCAAATAGGATTCTATGTACTAACGTAAGCCAAAGTACATCATGTATTAAGTATATCATGTACATTTATATTAAGTATCAGGATGCAGAACATCAGGTATAGCATAGCCCCACACAAGTAATCCTATTTGAATTGGAAAATGCAGTTCCAATTTTTAACAGAAGATATTCCTTTAATAGAGATCTCTCTAACTGAAGATACGTATTCTACGTAAAATTATAGGTGGGAGACAATTTTAGTATGTACTTCCATATTACACTAGTTATAAATAGTACATATTGCTTTATTTGTTTAAAATCACACCCATTTAATTAATTTAACTTTATATAATCTAGTAGCATTATGGCTTTAAAATACTTCCAAGAACATCTCAGGTTATCTTATGATTTCATTTTGTATTTCAATTCACCAGGCCAATGATATACACACTTCTGCTGGCCCTATCATTGTTATCCTGGTGCTGGACAGTTCTAGGATTATAGAGGGGTTATAGTCATGGCTGCAGTCCCTATTTCAAACTTTCTCTCACTTCCCTACAATTTCCACAAGCTCCCCAATAACATGTTAACAAATTCATTTTTTAGCCATGGCCAGTTCCTGTTGCTTGCATCTACAATTCTAACTGCTATACTTCATCTTAAGAAGCTCCACAATGGCTTAAAAAAAAAAATTCTGTAATTCTTGTTATTCTCCCTTAGACCCTGAAAAGACAGGCTCCTGATCAACAAAACAGTGATACTTATCATTGTATTTAAAGTCATTCCTGGAAGATTTCAGGACTATGGCTGTTTTCCCTACCCATCTCAATATGGCTAGGGTTCCCAAAGTAGGGAAAAAATAATTAGCTGTGGGACCCTGCTCTACTAAAAGACTTTGGTGTCAGCATCTACCTCTACCTGCACACAGCAACTTCACTACTTCAGCAACAACTTAGATCACTGGGACCCATGTAAGTCTCAAGTTAGAATGAGAAAGCTAGTGTTCAAGAGATTTTCTTGGTGTCTCATTCATTTGCATGTAACCAAAGACACTATTCTATATTAAACAGACATCCCCACCAGATTCATCCTTCCTTAAACTATTAAACTATATCACAGATTATTATATCACACTAGAAACTCTAAATGCCAACTATTCAATAAACATTTTCTTTACACTTCTTTCCTAAAAATGTTATCCTTCCATGACTTTTTAGGCTCCGTTACCTTTGTTATACATGGAAGAAAATACATAAACAAATGTACATATATAAGCCATGCGTTCATTTGAACATCTAGGTGTCAAACACTCTACACAGTGAGTGTATATGAGGAAAAGCAATTTGTTCCAGCAGTCTGTAAGTATTCTCTCAACTATTTACATGCTTCTCTTATCTTCACTATGCAATGTGCTTGTAGCCAAGATTCCAAGATTTCAATGAAAATAACTGCTGACAAGTATTCAGGAACTAGCACTTTTCAGGTACTAAGGTAAATATTTTATCAATACCTAATCGTTGGAAATTTTTTATTAAATAGGTATAATATACTATTCCTGTTTTACAGATGAAGAAAATGAGGATTTGGGAGATTAAATAATTTTCTCAAGGCAACTCCACTATTGGTACAAGAAGCTTCCAGAGAATTTAATAGATGGTTGTTTTTTCCAACAAATTTGCCCTTTTGGAAATATGTAAGTTTACATGCAGGCGTGCCCATGAAGTCTTTTTCCCTGACTTCAATACAAATTTATCAGAATATAAATTAACTGGGATTAAAACATAGCTGTTGTAGTAGGATATGAAACATTATCTATTTCTTCAATGCAAATATATTAAACATATGAAGCATCCCCATTTAGCATTGCCTCAAGGAAGTAAGGTCATCAAGGTGAAAGGAGAAAAAATAGCTTCTTGGCTTTAAAGCATTAAGCCTAATTAAGATAAACTTGGTGGGGGGGGGGGAGGGCTAAGCGAGTTTTTTATTTCCTACCCCCAACAAAAATGGGTGAGAGCCACTGAAGGAGGGAGAAGGAAACAAGGGAATAGACATTGGTATACTTCATGGTATACAATGTTCCCTTATTTAGACCTGGATTACACATAGGATACAATGCAACAGAAATGGAGACTCTTATTATTTAGAGATCAAAGACTAGAAGGCTGTGTCTGGAGCTCTGCAAGAAAAAGCCCGTCCATGTTCCCTTGCCTGCAATGGCAAGGATAAAAGATAGAAGAGAAAGAAATTGATGTCAGAAGTAAAAAAAAAAAAAAAAAAAAAAAAAAAAAAAAAAAAATGGGGTACCTGGGTGTCTCAGTCCATTAAGCAGCAGACTCTTGATTGTGGCTCAGGTCCTCATCTCAGGATCCTGGAATCAAGCCCCGCATCAGGCAGGGAGTCTCCTTAAGGATACTCTCTCTCCCTCTGCCACTGCCCCTGCTTTTGTGTTCTCTCTCTCTCTCAAATAAATAAATCTTTAAAAAAAAAAAAAAGAAGTCACAGTAGTCCTGTACATACAGCCCCAAGAGAAGTACACATCAGCTTAACCCCACCCACACCTTTGAGCAGGTAAGAACACTGACAGAAAGCTGGTAGGCAGTGGAGGCGTTACAGACTGTGAGCACAGTGACACTGACCACCCTTGCTAGGACCAAAATAAGACCTGGGATATGTGAGCAAATGCAGAGACAGACACCTATAAATGAAGATCATGACTTGCCAATTGTGCATGTCAGGAAGAAGGACAAGAGTGGATGCCTCCTCCTCCCTTTGACATTGCAGCAAGGGATCTATTCCCATCCCCTGCAAATCAACCCCAAGGCTGGGGAGGCAAGTGAACAGAGTTTCAGAAATCCTGAATGTGATGGAGTTTAAACCTGAAATAACTGAGCAATCACTGACAAGGCTGAGAAGTCGTTAATGTGCTGTGACTATTTTGGAAAAGCGGACTAATTTTTCTGCTTTTAAGAAGGCACTAAGAATTCAGAATAGAAATTCAGCTACGGGAAAATAAAGTTATGAAATTTCCATGCTAGATTTTGACCTATCGAGTCCTGGTAGACACTGAGACATGTGGAACCTAATTCCAGATCTGTTTTTAACACGTTCCCAGTGGCCACTATTTTGGGTTGATCATCATTATCCTTTTCTTGCTACATAATCTTTGTCACAGAGATCTGGACTTCATTCCCCTCAAGATTTGAACTGTGTTCTACATTCCCTGGGTTTGAAAATTGTTGATATGTCAACCTAAGTGGAAGGAACAAGGAGAAACCTAAATGTATTTCTTTTGAAAAATGCCAGTTTTTTCTTCCTATAGTACTGTTGATAGAGAATCACTTCTAACCCTTTCCAGAATTTCTCTTACGAAGGAATTCACTGTATACTTCATGGTATACACTGTTCCCTTATTGAGACCCGGATTACATGTGGGAAACAATGCAACAGAAATGGAGTCTCTTAGTGGGAAACAATGCAACAGAAATGGAGTCTCTTATTATTCGGAGTATTCAAATAAAGAATTGCAAGTATTCAATTCTTTAGGTCCTACCTCACGTTCCTCTAGGTTATATGGTATCTTTGCAATAGCAGTACCAACTTGGGATTTCAGGGTCAGATAGCTTTCCTCAGTCAGGGTTCTCATGCCCATTAAGTCATAATGAAAACCTTCAAATATTATTTACCTTTTATTTAAAAGGTTATCTTTACCCAGACTATGTGAATATGGCTATAAACATAAAGCCACAAACATTTCTCCTTTATCTTTCCTATTATCCTCTTTATTTACTAATCATCACTGTACTATTTTTATTCTCCCTAAATCAGCTTGTTTTCCTCCATAGGGTATAACTTAACAGCTTGTTTGGTCCTTTTTCTCTACCCTACTCATATATCAATGCCTTCTTGTTCTGGTCAGCAAGCCTTCTGCCAAGCATGTTCTTCCCACTCTTCATTAGATGTACTCTTTCTTTTGCCAGAAGCATTAGTTTAGTATCATGTATCATGGTCCAGAAAACGAAATTCTGTTCTTTGACACCATCTACAGAGCCAGCTGTTCACTTCGCAGTTCCTTATCTTCCAAAGTACCAACCTTCAGTTAGAAGAAATTAAACCACCACCTGTGTCCCTAAGACCTTCAATTTCCTACCCAGATTTCTAAATACTCTATACGTACATTCCAGGGTTGTTGGGTTGAGTTTTTTTCCCCCTTTCATTCTTATTTTCAACGGTTCTAATTAAAAATGGTACCTGTGTGTAAATATCAGGAATGCTAAGTGATTTCCTCTGGATCAATACATTCCCTTATTGTCATTTAGTCCTCAGTATCATTAATGAATATTGACATCTATTAATCCTTGCTTTTTATCTATATCCATTTTACTTTCTAAAGAGAATCATTTTAATATCATCTTAAGAAATACACTGGGTATAACATTTAAATCAAAGTTTATCTCTAAATTTTGCAGTTATATTCCTATTAGAGTTCAGAAATAATTTAGCAATGTTTCAGAAGTTTTGGGGTTTTTTTCTATCCAAAACTCAGTCCTTAACATGTTAATCTCCTTTATTCAAAGGCTATTATGTTCATTAATTGTATGCCTTATTCAAGCTATGAATTTCTTCACAGTTGAGATGAAAGGTCCTATGAAAGAAATAAAAAGCAATAAACCTAACTTGACTGTTACTGAATTAATCTGAGGTGAATATTCTAATTGTTTTACCATTTAAAGAATAACATAAGATTTTTTTTCTACAACTTTAAAAAATATGTATTCAAAGGAAAAGACAACTATGGATTTGAGAAGTGAAATTAAAAAATGACCTCAAACTTATTTTCATCATGTTTTTATATTTTTGGTGCTCTCTTTCATTTCCACTGTGACATGGGGCCATGCAACTTACAAATGCAATTTTGAGTTAAATAGTAGGTCGGAGCACTTGGGAAGGCTTACTGCTTATATACAAATATTCTCTCACTTATTATTGAATTCATATGTCCTAAAATCTTAAAAGCCAAGGGGAAAAAAATCCTAAGTAATTAAGCTCAACAGGATTTACCATGTTTTCTTGCATGTAGTGGGTGCTTTCCAAGCTTACACTGAGTCAGAAGTCCCTAGAACTTAACTAACAAACTCAGGCTCTCTATCCCTAAGGTTTCCTGATAAAATACAGGGCACAGAAGTTAAATTTGAAAGTTATGTGAACAAAGTTAGTAGAGTTATGCCCAGTTGCATGGGACATACTCATACTAATAAGTATTGGTTGTTTATCTGAATTACCAATTTAACTGGTATATTGTATTTTTATTTGCCAAACCTGGCAACCCAGTACCACTGAACTATGGGAATTATTTCCTAAGGCTCATTTCCATACAATCAGTTGCAACTCTGAATGCAATCCTGGGCTCAGAGCACCCATGAGGTGGCCCAGAGGTACCAGTATTGAGCTACTATTTCTTGGTTACTTTGTAAGCATCCATTAGTTTGTGGATATCAGAGTTCTAATCCTCTAACCAGAGTGAAGTAAGTGTTCTATCTTGCCAGAAAGGGCCCCGTGTACATCTCTGTCCTTCCTATCATCCCCAGCACCCTGTATTCATTGGGGGCATGGTTTCCATATATTAGCAGACAGAACAAGTCCAGTGTTCTAGGGATGCCATCTGACTTCTGGTTGGACATGAGAAACACCTGGAAAGCTTTGAAAGTGTATGGTACTTTGCCTCCATCCCAAAGTATATCAGAATCTGTAGGGATATGGTACGGCCATTGGCATATACTATTTCCCAGGTGACTGTAATGTGTACCCAGGATGGAGAACTTTGCTATAGACAGGAGCAGAGATGCTCAAATTTAGTCGCAAATTAGAATAACCTGGGAAGCTTTATAAAAATTTATAAAAACTTCCACAGCCAAGACTAATTACATCATATATCTGGGGGTAGAATGAAATCATCATAACGTCTAAAGGTGGGATGAAGTCATCAGTCATTTTTTAAGCTCCCCAGGTGAATTCAGTCATAGTTGAGAACCACTGCTTAACTTTGAATCTCACTCATACACCACCATCCACAGATAGGCTTTTCTTTCTATTCTTCAGTGATTCAGATATACATCTTAGTTCGTTTTCTTTATCCTCATCACCACTTACCCACGAAGTTACTCAAGGTGGCATTTCCTAACTTGCAAACTACTGAAGGTTTGGGGCAAAGGAGTTTTATTTTGGGGAAACATCTAAGAATCTTAAATTGGATATTAGACATACTTATGCCTCAAAGTTTTTGGCTACCCTGACATCCAATTTACTTAATTTGCTCCCTTACTAAAGGTATCTTGACCTAGTAAACCCACTCACATCTTTACATAGGGTAATTTAGCCCTCTTCCACACAGGCATACCTTACATACATACACACCGAAGAATCTTTGCAGGGTACCCCCCTTCCCTCCAGTCTCTAAGAATAAAACCACCACACATACATACATACACAAACACACACAGAAAAAAAAAAAAAGTCAAGGATGCTATCAACACCCCTATCACCAGCACTACATATATACTCAGCCCTATGAAGACCAAGATGTTAAAATCAACCTGAACTTTAAGTAGCATTGTTTTCAAATAGGTATATAAATAACTGTTACAGGAATAAATGTAATTACAGAATGTAATAAGATGATCTCCCATTGAGTACTCCAAGTAAATTTCAACACAAGCTTTAAAGCTTTAAAACATTTTAGTATAAAAAGTCAGAGGACATACAAATTCAGATCCCCTAGGTAGACTTCTGTAAAGCAAAAGTTAGAAAAATGGCCAATAAAGGAAATACGATAGCAATTGAAAATAAAAGTTCTTTTTAACTACTCCCATCAACGTATTTTTAGGCCATTCGTTTTGTTGTTGTTGCTGTTGTTGTTGTTGTTTTTAAGATTTTAAGTAATCTCTACCCCCAATGTGGGGCTCAAACTCACAGCCCTGAGATCAAGAATCACATGTTCTACCAACTGAGCCAGCCAGGTGCCCCTAGGCCATCTGTTTTGAGCCCATTATCTTTCCAGTATGATTTGTTCTTCTCAATTGTCATTTGTGGCTTTAATATTGTTCATACGTTTGCTATGTATCTCCAGCCTCACTGACTGCCCATTTCTTTATCATTCTTATTCCCCACTCACTCTCAAATTACTTCCCAGTTACTCCCTTTGAAACAGATACTGTTTCTAAACTTAATGAAATTTTAATGGAGCAAATTCGGGGCAATCGAGTTCAGTTTTCATGTTAAATTTTGAGGAGGATTATGGCTATGAGAACACAGTAGCTATAAATGATACTGTCACTTAATAATTAGGTCCAACAAACCAAACCCCAATGGTGTGCCATGTTTAACTTTGTGAACGTGCGATAGCTGGAGTTTGGCTTATGTAGGCTGGGATTCTCTGGAATTGGCTCCAGGTTGGAAGGTATATCTAGATGTGCTTCACCAAAAGCTACCCAGGGTAAGTTTCTCTCATGATGAAATACAGGAGGGCAAGAAAACAGACATTTCCAGCCTTTGTTCATATGACCACCACCAACACTCCACTGGCCAAAACTTATCATATAGTCCAGGCTGATGTCAGGGAAAGATAAACTATCATCTGTAAGGTTATAATAGATTGGAACTATTGAAGACAGTAATGCAAATTTACCACACTAGTCTAGAAATGTTCATTTATGGAATACAGGAGATCTGTGAGTAGTTCTGCCCATGTATCAAAGCTCAGGGGGAGCCTCACGTCTTTATCTCCTCTCTCTCTCTCCAAGGAAAATGACCTCAAACACCAGAGGAAGCAGAATAGGTATGAAGTAATTCTGGTGCTGGGGTCAGACTCACAGTTTTAACCCTCAACTATTTCTCAGATGTAGATTCTTGAGCAACCTAAGCTTACTGTGCATTAGTTTCTTCATATGTAAAGTAGGGATAATACCACTACCTACCTCATAGGGCTGTGGTGATAATTAGATGGAATCATCTGTGTAAAGCACTTAGAGCACTACTAGCAAATAGCAAGCACTCAATAAAAGCTAATGGGAAGAGAAAGGAATGATAATACACTTCGAGCAAATTTAAATGTTTTCATTTCCCCTCATTTTTCCCTTGGAGCCTCCCTCTTCCTACATAGCTACTCTGACAGGATGCTGTCCAACACAGTGCCATTCCTGGAAAGCCCCACCTGGGGAAACAAAGTTAGTGCAGGCTTTTTAAGCAGCTGTGGTTCTTGTTCAAAAAAATGCAAAATGAGTTCCTTTCCTTCAAATCCTTTCTCTGAGTAGGAAAATGAGAATCTACAGATTTTTATATAGAATGAGGACCATAATTACTTTGGGCCAAGAATTCTGCTAACCATTTTGCATGTATTATTTTAATCCTTCCAAAAGTTCTAGGAGATGGATAATATTACCACAATTTACAAATAAAATGGAGAGTTGATGAACTTGACCAAGTATTCACATCTAGCAAGTGGCCAAAACTCAGTTTAAAATAGATCTGATTCCCTAATCTCTTTGAAAGAGTAACCTGAGTTCTTCAAAATTCTTAGGATATGGCATCTAAATATATACCCTGAAAATAAACACAAAACAGACATGAGACAGTACTTCAAACATAATCTGAGTATGAAGAAAACACACTTTGGCATTTCACAGTTGAATCTTTTCTATAGTTACTACGAAAAACCAAGGTTCAAGTTCCCTTCCAAACATTAGTTAGAACTTACCCAAAGGAAATGGAATCAGGCAATCTAATTGTTTTTCAACTGAGTTCAGCTAAGCCTTAGGAGTTTCATTGGTAGGAATAGAATGTTTGTAAACCCCTAATGGAGTTCAAATTCCCTATTTTACAGAGGAAACTAGCAAGGTCCAGAGAGGTAATAATCTATCTTGTATCACCCAGCTAATAGTCATCCTGAGACTAACATTCAGATCTCCTATTTAAGATCAGTACTCTCAATTATAATGAGATGCTACAGTTTGAAAAGATTATGGCAAAGAAAAAATGGTAGTCATTCACTGACTAAATGAATGCTGGGACACCTTCTAAATCATCTCAGCTAAGAGTGTCTTCCCAGCCCTTGCTTATCCTTGAGAATATTACAGAGGGGATATTATGACACTCAGGACTACCATGGATGGCCAAATAGGTGTGCATAGCATAAAGAGACGGAGCACTAATCATATATTGTTGTATAGGATACATAATATGAGTGGCCAGAGTTGTGGAACATGGTGGTCCAAATGACAACTCACCCATTTGATGAAAAATTCCAAAGAGAATACAAGTGTTCTGACATTTCCCCCAACCATTCCATAATTTTTAGTTAGAAAGAGGAACAGTTTTCCCCTGGAGCATTTTCCAGATTCATTTGCACCCTACAATAAACCTTCATACAGAATCTGAAAATATCTTGCTACAAAAATGCAGGATAATGGCTTAGCTTCTGTTATCTGCTTTAGCTGGAAAGTGGATGCTAGTTCTAAGAGTCTGTCATAGATAATGGCAACTTCATATTAGCTCTGCTAAGGTACTCATAACATCCATTCCAGTTCCAAAAGACTACAAGATCTTGTTACTTTCAGTTTTGTATTTTGTATTTAATCTATTTGTGGGGTCTGCTAGCTATGTTAGAGTGATATTATAGTCTGTATATGAAACAGAAAACTCTCATCTTAAAACAGACTATAATACTGTACCTTATTAAAAAATACAAGTGCATTTTCTCCTAGAGACTATGACTTACGATAATGACTGTTATCAATACGCAATTACTTTGGTTACCTTGGAACATATTGACATTCATTTATTTAAAGATAATGTAACACATTTTTATTCACTGAGGTAATCTGTGGATATGATTAAACATGGATGCCCATCTTAGACTTTGGGATAAAATGAAAAAAACTGCAATCAGAGCTTTTGCACTGTTAAAAATAGCTCCTATTAAATTGAGAAAATTACATTATGGCTTATTTCAAACACAATGGCAAGTGATTATAAGGAAACAAAATCATAACTTGGATAAGTGCTATGTAAGAACATCCATTCTACCCAATAATGGGATAATGGAGCTAGACTCACAGGGCAAGTGCTTCAGTAAGAGAATCATTGACTGTTCAAGAGTGATTGTCCATTTATCTCCATTAGAGTAGACATACACAGAGAGATGGTCAAGGAGTGACTAAGGTATATAATTAAGAACATAACTGGAGAGGATACCATGGAATAAACTGTTTTAATACTAACTAAAGAATGCACTTGCTAGAAGGCTGGCAATATGGCTTAAAGATTCATATTTTTTTATTTTATTATGTTATGTTAATCACCATACATTACATCATTAGTTTTTGACGTAGTGATCCATGATTCATTGTTTGCATATAACACCCAGTGCTCCATTGAGTGCTGTGAATTGTGTGAGACTGATGAATCACAGACCTGTACCTCTGAAACAAATAATACATTATATGTTTAAAAAAAAAAAGATAGTAGGAAGGGAAAAATGAAGGGGGTGGAAATCGGAAGAGGAGACGAACCATGAGAGACTATGGACTCTGAGAAACAATCTGAGGGTTCTAAAGATTCATATCAGGATTTCCTTCCTTTTAATGCTTTCATGCAGAAAGCAGTCTAACGAATTAGGTACTCCATCATTAATTTTCAGAGATTCATATGTGGAAAGCAAAAAGGGGGGATTAAAATATGCAGAAATGCTTTTTAAAAATCATCATTTTAATATAACTTATCATTCAAAATTGTTTTACATCCTAAGGAAAAAAACATTATTTTGAAATTGTCACCAGACGCAAAGTCACTTACCAAAATAAATTAAAAAATTATTAGTGACCCTCCCAGAACTTAAGAACAAAGCTGTTCTTATTCCATGTCACCCACAGGTTATGTTCTCTCAACACTGTTGTTCTTTTTGTTTCAAATTTTTGTTTAAATTCTAGTTATTTAACATATAGTGTAATATTAGTTTCAGGAGAATTTAGTGATTCATCACTTACACATAACACCCAGTGCTCATCACACCAAGTGCCCTCCCTAATCCCCATCACCCATTTAGCCCATCCCCCTGACCAGCTCCCCTCCAGCAAAACTCAGTTTGTTCTCTATGGTTAAGAGTCTCTTCTGGTTTGCTTCCCTCTTTTTTGCCCCTTCCCCTATGTTCATCTGTTTTGTTTCTTAAATTCCACATATGAGTAAAATCATACGGTATTTCTTTATCATGAGCACATTAGGGCTCCCTCACTACAAAGTTAATACCAACTCTTCTAGGCAGGGTTTCCTATAGAAGGAATAATTAAGATGCTTCACTAGTCCATCAAAGAAGTCATTTTCAGATAAACTATGACGTTGCTTTGCTAGAGATTAAAAAAAATACATTTCATCTGCATTAAATTATATGAAAAGTATTCTAATGAGATCATCTTTCCAAATGATACTTTTATTCTAGGGTATCAATGAAAGCAGTTACATGTTAACATGTGAGTTCTAGCCAACTTTCACCACCAGAAAACTTGTCTACTCTATAATTTACAACTTTATTCACTAATAATTAATGACTCAAACATACAGGAATAAGTATAATTGTTATCTAATTCTCTAACCATTTTTTCTTCCTTCACCAGTATTTTAATTAGAAAGCCAGTATTATTTGGTAAGAGATATAGAAGTGCTTACAAATGAGGGTTTATATGGAGTAACTTATTTCATTCTCTCATTTTTAAGAGTTATGCCTTTATTTCAAGGGATCAAAAATGAAGTGCACCAATTCCAAGGCAACCTTCTGCACACACACATCAGAGTATCACTGGGGAGGATGGAAGGTAAAATGAAGATCTGACCAGCCCTCCTTCATCAAGCCCATTAAGTGACACTCTGTGATACTGTGAATTAGTATTCTCCATTTCATTCCCTCTCTGGCTGGGAATTTACATAGGATAAATGTCATCTAATGTATGTAGCGTAAATTAGGACATGTGAGTTTTAGAAGGTGAAAAGAAGACAAGAGTCCTCTGCCTTACACTTCAGCTCTTTCTACTAGGAAGCAACGTCTTGGAAAGGTTTGGTTTTTCTATCTGGCTCTTTAGTATCCCTTCTCCATTGCAGGAGATTAGAAGCTTATGACTCAACTGCAGCACCTATAAACTCTGGCTTCCTATCCCTGGACCACAGCTGCAGGGGTGTCTTGAAACCATAATACTAGTGGAAGTCTTGAAGGCAGAAGCTCTCCCAAGGAGTCAGTTCTCTTTCTTTCCGGGTGGGAGTCATTCCAAGCATCCACTTTTTGTTAACTTCTAATCCTTTATATTAAATCCCATCCTGCTCAAAAACTAATGATGTAATGTATGGTGATTAACATAATAAAAATTTTTTTTAAAAAATAGTACATCATTTCTTCGCTCACACCTCATTGATGCACTGCCTGTTGTTTCAAACAAAGAACAAGATCATCCCAGAGAGGACTTAGCTGGCAGCAACTTTGCTCTTTCAAAAAACAAAAACAAGACAAAAAACTACGTATGTGTATATCAATTTACTTATATAGTATACTATATATTTTAATCCATTTATGCATAAATACAAGTTTTTAGATATATAAAGTTTTTAAATATATTATACATTTATATATAATAAAAATAATATATATTATATGTATATATAATATAAAGAGAAAGTGGAAGAGGTGATTATGCAGGGTAAACATTTTCCTGGATCTTTTAGCATTGAAGAAGGCAATAGGCAGGAATTTACATAATACAAAGGGAATAATAGTGAGTATTAAAAAAAAACAAAAACTACTACTACATTACTATTGATAGCCTGTTTTAACTTGCCTTCCTTCCTAAGAATTAAGTATTTACCTCTATGTTAATACACTTTCTTTTCCACAGCTTCATTAAAGGTAAAGGAAAAAAATTCACATTCATCAAAACTGAGGTAAGTGACTTCCCTAAAGACACAAATTTAAACAGGAGCCGCCCCCCACCCACCCAGAGCTCAACACTGAACGAGGGTAGGAAGACTTCAGCTCATAGACTAGCCAGGACCTTTGCCTTCATGTCATCCAATCCTTAAAACTCCTTCCCAGTGGTCACATCAACATCAATGTCATTGTTTTCCACAAACTCCCTCTATCAAAAGCTGAACTATTTAAGGTTATTTTAAGAATCCCTAAGAAGGTGAAGGATCCGGAAAAGAATTCCAAACAAGCAATATTCTGATTTTCTTCATTATAAGTGGGTCCATTCCCCATTTCCTAGGGTTGCACGTAGGCAACCCCAGAAAAACTGAGAGCTGAAATACACTTTCTAATTTGCAATATAGATCTATGCTCCATAAAATTGATTCTAGAAAG
Organism: Eumetopias jubatus; assembly: GCF_037043125.1. Classification (NCBI taxonomy): domain Eukaryota; kingdom Metazoa; phylum Chordata; class Mammalia; order Carnivora; family Otariidae; genus Eumetopias; species Eumetopias jubatus. The sequence continues at coordinate 50,174,044 of NW_028274809.1, forward strand.
GTTAAAAAAAGAATTAAAATCATGTAGGCTGGATTTTATTTATTCCCTGAAGATTCATCTCCACTTCTGTGTGTCTCTGAATTTCTGCCTCTGCTTCTCCATTTCAGTGTATCTGGCCTTGCTAGCTCTCTACTTCTGTTGCTTTTCAGCTCTTCTCCCCTACTTGGAGTAGGTTTTCCTTTCTCCCTGCCACCCTATTTTTCTTCATTAAATAGCCACTGTATAAAATCGAAATTGCTACTTCTTGTTGTATTTACTAGTTTTAGTCCATAAAAGTAGAGAAAAGTTTTATAATTTTCTCCAAAAACATTGATTTTTTTCTATACATTAGTAACTCTTGATAAAAATCTTCCCACCATTTCCCAAACCTGCTGCCTGTAAATGAAATATGATACTCCTATTGTGACCTTACTTCCATTTGCAATTACTCCAAACGTTGAAGGACTTTTATTTTTTTTTTTAAAGATTTTATTTATTTGACAGAGAGAGACACAGTGAGAGAAGGAACACAAGCAGGGAGAGTGGGAGAGGAAGAAGCAGGCTTCCCGCTGAGCAAGGAGCCCGATGTGGGGCTCGATCCCAGGACCCTGGGATCATGACCCAAGCCGAAGGCAGACGCTTAACGACTGAGCCACCCAGGCGCCCCAGTTGAAGGACTTTTTAAAAAGTAGTTTTTATGTCTAGAAAAAAGTATAGTGTTGGCAGCAAAATTTAACATTTTTTCTTCACTTCTTGTTTTTGCAGTGGATATTCTAAAGTGGGGAAAAAGCTAAATTATTAAAGAATAAATGTATAAATGCCAATTGACTAAAGGTAGTTTCTCAATATGCTAGAAGGATAATTGACACATGTAAGTATAAAATTTAGAATTTTTAGGGAATCATTGGTGTTATTTAAATGAGTGTTTTTCCTCATGTAAGGAAAGATGTACTCATGAATAAACTGTCTCTACACTATATTAACATGGCTTTGTTTACAACCCAGCTGGTTTAATAAAAACTAGACCGTTGAAAACAAAACCAGAAAACGTTCTGTAGGAAAAACAGTGGCTGTTCTAAAAAGTCTAGCCATATGTCATCCTTAGGTCCATCTGAGGCTTCAGCTCAACTTTCACTGCTCTATAATTACTTTGATCTACTGGGTTGTATGAAATTAAACACTGTTAAGTAGCCATGTCATACTCTTTTTAGTTTAATTTCAGCCTATACTGGTCAAATTCTAGCTCCTCTTTTATCACCTAGCACTTGCTATGGAACATGGTCAGATTCTACCCAGCCAAGTTAATTGCCAGCAACGTAGCTGCACCTGAACCTTGTGAGTGAAAGAGCACTCTAACTAAAAGAGGCCCAACTGGGAGTCTGGATACCCTGGTCAAGTTTCTATTCTGGAATGACCTTGAGCAAGCACATCTTCTCTCTGGTTCTGACTTTTCTCTGCTGGAAAACAAGCATCTTGGCTTGAAGTATACAGACTCCTTCCAGCAAAACAGATTATTCCAGGATTTATTTTCCAAATGCCAGGTATAGTCTACTAACAGAATTCACACACTCCATAAAGGTGAAAATAGCTTTTGCAACAAGTATAACCAAACGAGTCAACATTTACAAGAAGAAACAAACGTGATCCAACTGCTGTGTTTCATGCCATGAGAGAATCAAAAAGTCCCCACCCTTGAGAAGGGGAAATCCAGATTCTAAGGCATGAAGTGCATAAAGCAAGAATCCAAAAGACAGATTAGCAAACACAGATGACAAGAGGCAAAATGGCACAAAACAGTGCTGGGGGGAAAGCATGAAATGTCAGGAGAATCTAATCAGGAAGGATTTCCTGGCAGTGCTGGCTTTCTGAGTCATTGGAAATAAAGCATAGGTGTTGGAAAAGGGGAGGTAGGGGCGCCTGGGTGGCTCAGTCGTTAAGCATCTGCCTTCAGCTCAGGTCATGATCCCAGGGTGCCGGGATCGAAGCCCACATCGGGCTCCCTGCTCGGCGGGAAGTCTGCTTCTCCCTCTCCCACTCCCTCTGCTTATGTTCCCTCTCTCGCTATGTTTCTCCCTGTCAAATAAATAAAATCTTAAGAAAAAAAAAAGAAAAGAAAAGGGGAGGTAAAGCAGTGGGGCTGGGGTGGAATATGTGAAGGTACAGAGGCATAAGCGAATATGTAAAGGGCAACAGTGGAGTCAATTAAACACAAGGGTTTTCTCCCATGCAGAAATAAACCCTTTGGCATATGCAAGGCAACATGAACATGCACCCATCCAGTTCACTTAGGCTAAGATCACAATAGCTGGAAAGACTAGCTGTTTGCAGTGCCCATGCAGCTCAGATTCACAGGCTCACATGCAGTCACAGGCTCATGCCCTCATCAGGTCACACTTGAACCAATATCTTCCAAAACTTCCCCAGGACTTACTAGGTGGTATTAGACAAGTTGCTCGGCCCCGGATTATTAATTTACTTTACATGGAACTCCTCATAACATCATTACCATGAAGAGGAGACCCTCATTCAAACACCCAGGAGTGGCAAAAATCTGGCAAGAAGTCATACTCAGTGAAACCTGTTCCATTTAAGGAGATTCCTGCTGTTCTTTCTTACCTTGCCTCACTTTTGTGGCAGTCACAATATCACTCTAAATTTAAGAGGGGATTTTTCCCTATTTTCCCACGTATCTTCCCTGGATTCACTGAGTTGACCCATTCTATTCCTACTTGCTAAAACAATTTTCTTCTGATAAAATAAATGATTTGTTTTGGTAGTATTACCCAGTGAGGAGATGGGTTCATCACAGAAGACCACAGAGAGGCAGCTATTTTTATTTTATCATTACAAAATGTATGACAAATCCATGACAAAATTTGCATTTGAGGAAACTTCAGCAGCTCTGGACATAATAGGTAGGTACTGATAAATGAACTGATGCTGGAAGCCAAGTAAGAAGCCTGGTGGCCATCTTCTAGATGTAAAATACAAAAGGATCTACTGAAGCTGGAACGATGGCATTGCAATAATAGGAAGGCATAAACCCAAGAGACGTACATAAATGTTGTAAGTGCTTACTGATGCACTAAATTTAAGGTAGCTGTACCAAAGACACAAAGACAACACTAGAAAACTAAGAATGGTCAAGGCACACAAAGCAGTGGAGAAAGAGGGAAGCTGGTTTGGGATGGACAGGAATTCAACATTCATCCATTCTTTCTAATATTTATTGAGAATTTACTAAATGCCAGCCACTATACTAGGTCCTAGGGACATAGGATAGTTGCTAAGACAAAACTCGCCCCTTCATGAAGCTTACACACTAACAACATATGGTTCTAAGTGACCAATTTTTTTTTAAAGTGCTGCATTAGGGAAGTTTAGGCTATTATGGGATAAGGGACTCAATCTCATCTGATATCTAAGGGAAAACCTGAAGGGGAAATGGGAGAAGAGTTTGAAAAAGCAATGTATTCAAGTGAGATCAGTGTGCTTCATTTGAGATATTTATGAAGAATCCAATTATTTTCGAACAACTCTGTACCAGACACTTTACAAATATTGTTTCATTCAAATCACACATCACACCTATAAGGTAATTATTTCATTTCTAAAACCCAAAACTTCAAATCAAACACATTAAATTGACCATGATGGCAAGGCAGGTAAGTACCAAAGTTGGAAGTATGCCCCAGTCAACCTGCCTAAAAGACCTGCTTTAACAGGTTACAAGGGTTCTGTTTTTTATTCTGAAGGAAATTACCTCTATAGGCACTCCCTTTGGCACTAGCTCCACTCTGAATAAACCAAATTCTTCTTCCCTTTGACAGCTCTTAAAATATTTAAAGACAATTGTGCTCACCAACCCAGCTTTCAAGTTTTTACCACATTGTACGTGTATGTTTGCATATTCTAATCATGAGAACTATTACCTCACACACCACCTTGTGGCTTGTTTATTCTTGTAGACAAGGCAGAAACATTATATTATACTGAGACATGGCCTACTTCCTGTTATGAACTTCATATCCGTATCTCAGCATCCTGCCCCATTCTCTGGTACATTCTACATCGCCCCTCAATCCCCCTCAACCTCCATCTCTACCTATTTGATTTCCCTTATTGTTAATTTTCCACAGTCCCAGTACTCTCTAGTTATCAATAAATGTTGGTCACAACCTCCCCCTGCCTGCTCCTTTCAGCCCTTTACCTCATGCTTTCATTTATATTATCTGACAGTTTCTGGATTCTTTTGTCTCACCAAGCTTCTCCATTTGCCGTTTCTCTTATGAGCTACATTGAGGTTCTGCCCCTTTCTTGGGTTAAATTCCTACAGAGTTTTCTGTGTCATAGCTAATAATTTCAGTCAGCTTTTAGCCACATTTCTAATTAAATCCCACAGGTAAAATCTTGATGGAAAACAGGTGAGCTTGTATGAGAGCAAACACCTGTTTTAAGACTTGGAGCTCAAATGGAAGAACAAACCTCTTCTTTAAAAAAAAAAAAGCATGTACAGTAGATATTTTCTCTTCCTGTGCCTATGAGATCTAAGGATCATTGGTTTGAAGTAATAAAGCACATAAGTGAATATCTTTAGGGAATTTAAGAAAATTTGTCAAATGCCTCTGTGACAAGTAGGTGTTTTATGATTTCTAAACATTGATTTCAGAAGCACTTTAAGCTTGCAAAGTCTGAGGCTTATTCCATCCCACTGTACATTAAATCCCATTACCGTTAATGGCAAAACATAATGAGCCTCATGATATGTGGGGGGGCAGGAGTGGAAAACTCCCAAACTGAGAGAAGACACCTTAATTGTTCTTCTGCCTTTAAACTAGCAAAAACTATTAGATGGCTATACCAACTAAAGTTCCTATATATTATATTCAACATCACCAGTAGCAATTTTCCTATTAGAGTCACCATTAATCAATGCTAACTTTACACATTAACATTTATGGGGGACACAACTTCTCCTGGTAGTTCTCTCTCACACATAACATACATACACACACACTCCATACCACTTCTGAGGAGAGGGAATTCCGATATTAGGAAATTCAGGCCACAAGCAGTTTACTGCCACGACTAGTATGTTCAGCAGAAGTGAAGACCAGATGCCAGAGAAAAGCATAGGCACTTGAAAAACAACTAAAAACCACTCTTGAATCCATTTCTTCTGACTTGTCTCTCTGGGCACTTTGAGTCTTTTTCTCCACCTTATATTTTATCCCATATGTGTGGTATGAAAAGATAGGACTGCAACTCATCTCTGTGTCTGAAGAGATCTCATCTCTGAAGACCAGGGTGGGTAGAAGAGAACCATTTTGCCTCTTTTTGGGGTTCCTACCTTGTCACAGTAAGATATGCCCTTTCGGTTTTTTTTTAAATTTTTTATTGTTATGTTAATCACCATATATTACATAATTTGTTTTGGTGTACTGTTCCATGATTCATTGTTTGTTCATAACACCCAGTGCTCCATGCAGAATGTGCCCTCCTCAATACCCATCACCAGGCTAACCCATCCCCCCACCCTCCTCCCCTCCAGAAACCTCAGTTTGTTTTTCAGAGTCCATCATCTCTCCTGGTTCGTCTCCCCCCTGACTTACTCCCCTTCATTCTTCCTCTCCTGCTATCTTCTTCTTTTTCTTTTTTCTTAAAATATGTTGCGTTGTTTCAGAAGTACAGATCTATGATTCAACAGTCTTACACAATTCACAGCGCTCACCGTAGCACATATCTTCCCCAATGTCCATCACCCAGCCACCCCATCCCTCCCACCCCCGACCACTCCAGCAACCCTCAGTTTGTTCCTGAGATTAAGAATTCCTCATATCAGTGAGGTCATATGATACATGTCTTTCTCTGATTGACTTATTTCACTCAGCATAACACCCTCCAGTTCCATCCACGTCGTTGCAAATGGCAAGATCTCATTCCTTTTGATGGCTTATGCCCTTTCGTTTTCATAAGTATCCCAGAGACAGCCTCAAGCCTTCTTTCCACTCCATTCCCTCTTCCGCTCAGAAGAAGAGGATGGCTTATCAAATCGCACCCTGAGGAGAAGAATCCCTGCAAGCCTGAAGCCTGGGCTCCTTCCTTGCCTTTGGAGCCATGGAAGGTGTAATTGCTCCTCCCACTCGTAATTGCTCCTCCCACTCAGTAGTAAGAACACTTTCCTTCAATAGTAAGAACACTTGAGTCAATTTACAAAATGAGGTCCAGCAGCAGCGGGCAGCACCTGTGAATTTGTTGGAAATGCAAATTGCCCGGTTGCATTCCAGGCAGACTGAATCTGAAACCCTGGAGTTAGGGCCCAGGAATCAGTGTTTTCACAAGCTCTCTGGGGGATTGTTTAAGAGCTGAAGTTAAGAAGTACTGTTTTGGAGTGCTTCTGAAATGTTAACATTTAAAATGACCTGGGAATATGGAGAAACTGCACACTGTGATTCTACATGTTAACAAGGTCTCAGGTGGTACTGATGCTGTTGGTCCTTGGACCTCCCACTTTTTCAGCATTGGCCAGATATGGGAATCACCAGGAGAGCTTAAACGCCATGAACAATGGACCCCCAGCTTAAACGCCCCCCAATGGACCCTCAGAGATTCTGATTTAATTGGTTAGGTGTGCAGCCAGAGCATCTGGGAAAATTGTAGTTTTAAATACAGTTGATATTTCAGGCTCTGTAATTTTTCACTCTGAAAAATAGTGAAACTATTTTTTCACTAGTTCTAAACCCATAAAGGGAAGAACGTGATTGGTACCTTAAATCCCAACTGTGACGTTCACTGGGAAGAAGTCAGTAATAGGACCTGACTCTACTGTAGTCCATGGGGACTACATGGGCTTATTGGCCATTTTGTGTCCCTTATCCATCACTAACCCTCTTTTGGAAGCAGATGCATGAGGTGGTACCAATCACATTCTTCCCTTGAATGAGGTGGTGCATAAAACAATCCAGAGGAAACTTCATTCTTTTTTTTAAATTTTTATTAACATATAATGTATTATTTGTTTCAGGGATACAGGTCTGTGATTCAACAGTCATACACAATTCACAGCGCTCACCACAGTACCTATCCTCCCCAATGCCCATCACCCAGCCACCCCATACCTCCCACCCCCTTCCACTCCAGCAACCCTCAGTTTGTTTCCTGAGATTAAGAGTCTCTTATGGTTTGTCTCCCTCTCGGGTTTCGTCTTGTTTCATTTTTCCCTCTCATCCCCTATGATCCTCTGTCTTGTTTCTCAAATTAGTCATATCAGTGAGATCATATGATACTGGTCTTTCTCTGATTGACTCATTTCGCTTAGCATAATACCCTCTAGTTCCATGACGTCATTGCAAATGGCAAGATTTCGGGGGTTTTTGATGGCTGCATAATATTCCTATATATATATATATATATATATATATATATATATATATATATACCACATCTTCTTTATCCATTCATCTGTTGATGGACATCTAGGCTCTTTCCATAGTTTGGCTATTGTGGACATTGCTGCTATAAACATTGGGGTGCACATGCCCCTTTGGATCACTACATTTGTGTCTTTGGGGTAAATACCCACTAGTGCAATTGCTGGGTCGTAGGGTAGCTCTATTTTCAACTTTTTAAGGAACCTCCATACTGTTTTCCAGAGTAGTTGCACCAGTTTGCATTCCCACCAACAGTGTAGGAGGCTTCCCCTTTCTCTGCATCCTCGCCAATTTCTGTCGTTTCCTGACTTGTTAATTTTAGCCATTCTGACTGGTGTGAGGTGGTATCTCAATGAGGTTTTGATTTGGATTTCTCTGATCCCAAGTGATGTTGAGCACTTTTTCATGTGTCTGTTGGCCATTTGGATGTCTTCTTTGCAGAAATGTCTGTTCATGTCTTCTGCCCATTTCTTGATTGGATTATTTGTTCTTTGGGTGTTGAGTTTGATAAGTTCTTTATAGATTTTGTATACTAGCCCTTTATCTGATAAGACAATTGCAAATATCTTCTCCCATTCTGTCAGTTGTCTTTTGGTTTTGTCAACTTGATTTCTCTTTCTTCTGTCTCATTGTTAGTGTATAGAAATGCAACTGATTTCTGTGCATTGATTTTATATCCTGCCACGTTGCTGAATTCCTGTGTGAGTTCTAGCAATTTTGCTAGAACTTCTAGCAAATGAAGTCTTTTGGGTTTTCCACATAGAGTATCATGTCATCTGTGAAGAGTGAGAGTTTGACTTCAAAGAAATATTGAAGAAATTTAAAGAGAGGAGGGAAGAGATGTTGGCAAGACATCTTCCCATATGCTCAAGTAGTCCTGAGTTCCTACATATGTCCTCAGGGAAAAAAAATAAATCTACCTAATATATTCAGAAGATATTATTTGTCAGATTGACAAATTTGGCTACCCAAAATTTTAAAAAATATTTTTCTTGGCAAATACCATCTTATTGACTTTACCAAAAAGTAAAGTCAGAAGACAACTGTCAAACATTGCTAAAAGCAAAATCAGATGGCCTTGACCAGAATGGAAAAATATTTACTACCTACATGTCAGATAAAGATTAATTTCCCTAAACTATAAACAATGCCTATAAATCAAAGAAAAAGGCAAACTTACAAAAGGAAAATAGTGGAGCTACATGAGCAGAAAGTTAAAAGAAAAGCAATACAGATGATTCTCAAACACAAAAATTTGCTCAATCTCACTCATTACAGATAAAAGCAAATTAAAATTGATAAAGATAAGAGTACTTTTTTGCCTTTTTGGTTGGCAAAGCTCAAAAAGTTTTAAAATACTCTGTGCTGGCAAAAATATGCATAGAAAGGTACTCTCATACATTGCTGGTGAAAGTGCAAATTGTTATAACCTCTATGAAAGGCAATTTAGCAAGAGTTATCAAATCAAACACATTTTGACTTGGCAATTTAGCTTCCGAATATCTATCCTATAGGTAACTCGTGCCAAGGACCTATGTATGTGGCTTTTCATTACAGCGTTGCTTTTAGTAACAGTAGATTGAAAATACCTAAATGTCCAGCATTAAGGAACAGCTTTAAAAATTTAGCATCCATAGAGTTGGACTAAGAAACTTAAGAAAACATGAGAGTGAGGAGCCATAAGAGAGTGAGGAGTTTTTCTACTGACAAGAATGACATACAAGACATACAATTCAGTATGTAATGACTTCAGTCAAGACTATAGGAGAAAAAAACCTGAACTTTCCTAACTCTTTGATGTTAACTAAGAAAGGACTGTTCCATAGTAAAATCTTGACAATAATAAAAAGAGTCCAAAAGATATATTAATGCCCACAGAATATGTATGGAAAGTACCTACTCCATTCAGCTAAAATTTTACAACTGCCTCTAGAACTTGGCATTGTTGATTATAAAACCATAACCTGTTAATCATACAGAAAGGTGGAGATTATATTGGCTATTTTGTATTTTCTACTTGCTCAGCATCTTTTCAACATAATTCTAACATTGAGGGAACTGTCCATCTTCTGAATCCGACCTCTCTAAAGTTGAAGCCGGGAAAACTCACTTCCCTGCCTTGTTTGTGCAGACACGTGACTTGCAACCACACACCAGCAAGGGTTATCCAGCTGTGCATGGCCATCCTGCTTGCTGGTAAGTGGACAGCAGAGGCGTTTGGGGCATAGTGGCGATGGCGAGGTGGAGATGCTGACACAGAAAGCCAGAAGCCTGAGCAGAACACAAGCTGGAGTATCCACACCCAGAGGCAAGAGTGGCCACTGAGCCACTTTCTCCTCAGGCTGGTGTGCTGTATGGTTTGGTGACTTTTTCCTAAAATCTTCGCATTGAGGTTTTAAGGTTATTCTTTAGTCCCCATAATGACTATGAGTTTCCCAATATCCTTTTTTAAAAACTATGCTGTCTAATCAGTGTTAGTTCTGTTGCTTGCATCTAAGCAAAGAATAGGAAACTTACAGTTTACTAAAAACCAAAAAATATGTGTGTCAGGTATTTCAATACACAAACTACCAGGCAATTAACATAATAAGATATTCTGGTATTAGTAAAGAGTTCTTAGGGAGATTCTTTTCCCTAAGTCCTGTGAAAAAGGAAAGAAGAAACTTGCATAATAAATTACAATGGGAAGCTGTTTTCCCAATCTAATAAATGTCATTATTGGTAACTGTACCTTTACACCAAAGTGAGGAAAGAAGTATAAAAATAATAGTAATAATAAATTACTACCTGCTTTACATATACTATCTCATTTAAACCATACAACATCCCACAGTAGGGGCTCATTTTACATATGAAACAAAAGTCAGGTTAATTACATTGTATAAGGTGATAATAAGCTTAGAATCTAGGTAATCTAGTGTCCTCTTAGCCATTACATTTCATTAGCATTCTGAGTTTAAAAAATAAACCCTAAAACAGACTAAACTGTTTAAAGTTGTTTACCCGTCTACTGGTGATAACTCTCTTCATGAATAAAAATTTTAATATTTGTAACCCAAAGAAAGGATCACCTAATAAGAACAATCATATACACAGCTGCTACAAAAGACTAAACAGATGAATCTTGAATCTTAAGTTTCTTAACACCATCATTATGATCCTTGCAACATACCCAAAAAGTTCCAGGAGGCAACGTAATATTAACCCTACTTTACCAATGTGTATATAAAGTACTCTACATTCCCTGTAAGGCATTTATTCTCTCCGCTGTGCCTAGATGTTTCTTTTTGCCCTTTATTGCTATATTTTTAAGATACAGAAGCGTTCAAGATGTAGAAGGGCTCAAGCTAAGGATGCATTCAAGACCAAAAAGTTACGAAGAGGAAGGAATTCATCAGGAGTTTACCAGTCACTCTCAAGTGTTTGCCAATAGAGCACTATGTGTTCTTTAACAGACATTTACTAGGTGTCTAGTAACAGGTACTTTCCAAGGTGATATGAAAAACACACAAGATTAATTGAAGCATGGCTTATGTCTTCACAAGTTTACCATCTAATAGAAAAGATAGAACATAATCAAAAATAACCATAATGCAAGTAGAAAATAATTGCCATGAGAATGACATAGATTATTTTTGGCCAAGAAAAACAGGTAGAGAAAATGTTTCAAAGTACAAATCGGACATACAATTGCACAGGAAGAACATTCCAGATGGAAGGAACAACACACAAAAAAAGTTTAAAGGAATGAAAGCCTTGGTGCCTATGCACAACACAGAAAAGCATGATTTCACTGTCTGGTAGCATCACAAAGGGGAGAGTAGAGATTACACTGGAAATAGAGTTTGATTTAAATACCTGACTCAGAAGTCAGAATTGAATTCTGAAGACCATGATCATCCAGACGATGCAGTCACACTGACTTCTGACTGTAATTTGGCCATTAGCAGGTGCTCAATCAGCCCTGCCAACTGTATCATTATTTATGATGACATATCCTTTATATTAGTAGAATTAGTGATGTGCGCAAAGGAAATGGCTCATCAGTAAATGGATACATTTAGGTTTCAGTCCTTAGGTCTTACATTTATTCTGTAGGGCATTTAGAGTTTTGAGAAATATGTGACATGTGTAATGCCTCCCCAAATATTCACTTGATAGGTAACAAAGTTAAATGAGTCCTTGTGCTCAAAATAAAGAACTGGATGTCTTAAATGCATACTTACACAAACATAAATTTGGTGGGTTTTTTTTTTTCATTTCTTTGCCCAGCATGAAGCTGTTAGAATAGTGTTGTTTTATACATCACTAAATAATTATATTTATTCTGCAGAGTTAAACCATATTAATCGCACTTCTCATTTTTTTCTTTTGAAAGCAAAATGAAACAATGCAAAAAATTACAATCATTTTAAAGTTGTTGAATGGTATATTAAAAACCGATTATTCTAGTCAAGTCATATTAACCATCTATTTTCATGGCTTGAGTAATAAAGTCTTAGACACATGGAAGTTTAATTCAATTCCTCATTCTTCGATTGCTTTGGGAGACCTATAGTTCCCTACAATTTGGATGAAGGTGTTTTTAATTACATTTAAATTTTGTGACAAAATAAATTTTGAGACTTCATTTTTCTTTTTCTAATGTGTATCTCCTACCTGATGCCTGTGCTTGAGAGAATCATTTTCCTGGTGAGAAGGTGCACCCAGAAAAATTCTAATCATTTGTCACTTAGGAAAACAGGGAATATATATTATATGTGTTTTTGCAGATTAAAACTATTTCTCTTGGGTAAATAGTAAGCTTAAGAATTTGTTGCATGATACACCACACACACACCCACATACATACAAAAGTTTCTCTTAAAGAGGGAATGCAGTGCAGTTGAAGAATTGTCTATAGAAGGAAAGAAGAATTAAAAATCCTTCTGTACCTCTTGTTCTGAATGAATTGGTTCTGGCCTGAAAGTTGAATTCTAGTTAAAGTTTAAACTCAACCATGAAGATGACTGTGCCTTTGTAATTCGCAGGGCAGAGCTCTGGGCCTCTATAACATAAACATGGTGTTCTCCATCAACCTGTTCCAGCTGTTGGTGGAACTGTGCTAATGACAGCCCGCAAATTATGAGCCCAAAGGCTGAGAGTTGGACACAGTGTTTGTAGCAAAGAGTTAGTTGTGTTCCCTTGAATTTGGACATGGATTGGCCTGGAAGTCAGCAGAATTAGGCCACCAACAAGCGTGTGAAACATCTTCTCTAATCTGGTCCTCATCTGTGAAATGTTAGATCCTAAAAGAAGACTACCCCTGGCCATGATGCTATACTAGGAAAGAGCACTTATGTGGTATATTTCCATGGGCACTGCCCAAAGTAATACTCAGCAAGAACATATGGGAAGGTGTAGAATAAATATGGAAGGGAAGAAGCTCATAGCAAATGCAGCAATTTCAAAAGGTAACTCCAAAGAAAGCTAGTAAGATGTTTCCCAAGCAGCCCATCAGGGCCTTACTAAAATTACCATGACCCAGCATCTGGCCCCCAGCTTTATAAGCTTCAAAACTCATTTAGTGGCAGCAATTATCACTAACATCATTACTTTACAAATAAAAAATCTTTGGCTGAAGAAGTTACAATTTAGTCCATGATCTAAGTGGAAATGGGTAAAAAAGAAAGAGCCTGCTATTGATAATAATGAGCAGAGCAATGCAAATTTGGCAGGACAAATCAAATTTGGTTGTAAAATGAAAACACTTTACAAGCCTGGTAAAGAGGTTTCAGGTGTTTGTGTATGCAATGTCACTCTCATTAGTAAAGGTTATCTTGCAGCTCCAGTCTGTAGTTTCTTATTAACAAAATGGAAAATGAACATACATACTAAATTAAACATTTCACCTCATCAGGGCCATATCTGACAACTGTGTTTATCCATGCATTCACTCAATTCAACAATCATTTATTAAGCCTTGCTATATATAAGGCAGCTTCATTTTGGGGAGCATAGAAAAAGTCAATACTTTCAGAAGCAGACTTATATTTTTTATTGAATCATAAAATTGTAGATCACAAAGAAGATATATAATAGCACTGATATCTTTGGCTGAGGCAAAATGTTTTCCATTCAGAATTGGTATGTGTCCTGTATTTTATATGCTAGCTTTTGCAATTCTGCAGCATCTATACTGCAACCTCTCCCCAGAGGTCTCCTGGAGCTGCACCTACTTCTCTGTTCCAGAAAAAGACACCTTCACCTGTTACCAAAAACTTACATTTCCAGCTGCTGCTGGAAAAATTTTTGTTCTGAGTATTAATTCTGGTTTTGAATCAAAGGTTAAATAGTAAAACAGTCAACAGTAACCATTCTCATAAAGTAACATACGGAATGAGTAATTTTATGTAATTGATAAAAATTGTTAAATAGTTATATATCTGTCTTTAGTGCCACTTATTTGTATTCTGTCAATTTTTCATGGCCCAACATACATGCCACTTTCTACAAAGATTTCCTGTTCCCTTCAGCTAAAATTAAGTTCATCTCTTTTTCAAAATTCCTCACCCTGAGGAGGACTGGGTTAAAAGCTTTCTTTTGATAAAAGATAGAGTGATAAGATATAGCTTCATTCCTAATGTCCTTAATTTACTTTTAAAGTTAAAAATATATTCTACACAACCTTAATAGTAATCTCTGAAAGAAAGAAAAATAAGGTCAAAATATAATAGTAGAACTTATAAATTCAAAAAAAAGTCAGAATATATAAATGACAAAAAGTATGCAACAAAATTATAGAAATAAAGTTAAGTATAACTGTATATAACAACAAATAGAAGTGACTTAAACTTCTCTGTATATTAAAAAAATTAGTTCTCAGATTAGTTTACAAAAGACAAATGCCAACCATACAACTTATATAAACACACAGCTAAAACAAAAGAATAAAGAAAGAGTATGGGAAGGAAAGGATTAACAGCATATATGTATCTCAGTCCTTCCTCGGGGACACTTGAGGTAGTTTGACTGGAAATCCTTATCGTATTGATAGAATTTAATAACCAGAAAAAAACAAGGTTTTTCCTGTAGCTTCTATGTACTTCTTTTTTTTTTTTGAGATTTATTTATTTATTTCAGAGAAAGAGAGGGACAGAGGGAAAGGGAGGGAGTCAGGGGAAGAGCAGAGGGGGAGAATCCTCAAGGAGACTCCCTGCTGAGCCTGTCTTGGGCCCCAATCTCATAATCCTGAGATCTTGACCTGACCTAAAATCAGGACTCAGAGGCTTAACTGACTGAGCCACAAAGGCACCCTTCAATGTACTTATTTCTTATGTTAAGAATCTTCCCTGGCAGAATATACCTGATTTTGTATTTACCTGGATTTTATTTTAATAAATAAGCCTGAATTTTATTTTTTTTTTTAGATTTTTATTTATTTATTTGAGAAAGAGAGAGCCCAAGTTGGGGGAGGGGCAGTGGGAGAGGGAGAAGCAGGCCCCCAGCTGAACAGGGAGCCTGATGCAGGGCTCCAGCCCAGGATCATGACCTGAGATGCTTAACCAACTGAGCCACCCAGGCACCCCAAGCCTGAATTTTAGATTGATGACCCCACACTCTGCTGGAGAGTGGCTGTTAGTCACATACTATTCCTAGATACATGGCTAACTAAGAGATCTTCAGACTAAGCACCTTTGCTGAGCTAGCTCATCCGGCTTAGAATTAGCTCTTGCACTTGAAACTCAAAACAATCCCAGATCTTTGTCTAGCAAACAGCATCTGACAGATTGAGACACTCCCTGATAGCAGTTTAATGTTAAGTGTGGCTTCCTTCTGGAATCCTCTGCACAGACTTTAGTGCAGCTTTGTGCTGGATTAGACTCTTGTTTGAGTCTGATGGACAACTGAGGCCTCTGTGACAGTATGGAGGATAATGTAAGGCACGACTATGATTATTATAAGACCAATAAGGAAACAAATTGCCACAGTAAAAATGTAGTCTTTGAGACAAAGGACACTAAATGGAATCCCAAAAAAAGGAATAAAAAAAGAAAACAAACCACTTTCCTTCATATATTGAATGTGGCTTTAAAAAATCTATAACCAAGGGCGCCTGGGTGGCTCAGATGGTTAAGCGTCTGCCTTCGGCTCAGGTCATGATCCCGAGGTCCTGGGATCGAGTTCCGCATCGGGCTCCCTGCTCCTTGGGAGCCTGCTTCTCCCTCTGCTTCTCTCTCTCTCTCTCTCTCTCCCCCCCCTCTGTCTCTCATGAATAAATAAATAAAATCTTAAAAAAAAAAAATCTTTAACCAAATATTAGTAAGCTGACTCCAGCCAAATGAGATTTATCCTAAGAATGCAAGACTGATTTAACATCTAAAACTCAACTAATGTAATATACCATATCAATAGAATAAAGGACAAAAATCACAACGTATGACAAAAAAAAAAAAAGACCTCTCAACAAACTAGGATTAGAATGGAACTTCCTAAACCTCATAAAAACCTCTATAAACAACTTACAGCTAACATATACTTAACAGTAAAAGACTAAATGCCTTCTTTCCTAAAATCAGGGACAAAACAAGAATGTCAGTTTTCACCACTTCTGTTTCAGCAGTGTACTGGAGGTTCTAGTCAGTGCAATAAAGAAAGAAAAATAAATAAATAAATAAAAATAAAAGGCATCAGATTGTAAGGGGAAAGGTAAAACTGGGCTTATTCACAAATGACCGGATTGTCTGTCTAAAATATCCTAAGGAATTTATAGAAGAAAAAAAAAAAAAACCACTACAAGAAATAATAAACAAGTTTGGCAAGGTCATAGAATACAAGATAAAAATGTTAACTTTATTTTTATACACTAGAAAGAAACAACAATATAAAAATGAAGTTAAGAGACAATCCCATTCAGTTAGTCATGTAGTATGATAATGTAGTCATACAATACAATCAAAAATATTAAAGTACTTAGGAATAAATTTACCAAAAGAAGTACAAGACTTATACACAGATAACTAGAAATCATTGCAGAGAGAAATTAAAAATCTAGAAATACATCATTTTCATGCATTGTTAGCAAAGTAATTTACTTCAAATTAATCTACAAATTCAAAACAAAAATCAAAATTCCCAGAGATGTTTTTGTAGATTCAGCAATCTAAACCAAAAACATATAGAAATGTAAAGGACATAGAATAGCCAAAATAATTTTGAAAAAGAAGAAATTAATTAGGCTCACCCTACTTGACGTCAACCCTTCATCAATTTACACTAATCAGTACAGTGTGGTATTGGCATAAGAATAAGAACATAGATCAATGGAACAAAGGAAACCCACATATGGTCAAATGAATTTGGACAAAAGTCATTCAATTCAATTCAGGCAATTCAATGGGGAAAGGATAGTCTTTTCAACAAACATTGACAGACAGTGCCTATTTATATACCCTCTCCCAAAAAATTTATATTAGCAGCTTACCTCAACTTCACATTATAGCCAAAAATTTACTCAAAATGAATCATAATCTAAATGTAAATCTATAATACTTATAGAAAAAAGCATAAGAACAATTCTTTGTGATGTTAGGTTAGGCAAAGATTTCTTCTGACACCAAAAAACAGGATTCATTAAAAAATTGAAAATTGGACCTCATCAAAATTAAAAATTTTGCTCTTCAAAAGAATAGCAAAAGAGAAAATAAAATGAAAAAACAAGTCACAATCTAGAATTCATTTGCAACGCATATATCATCATATACCTAATAAAGAACTTGTTCCAGAATATATAAAGAACTCTTACAAATCAATAATAAGAAAATACTCAGCTTAAAAATGAGCAAAAGATCTGAGTAAACATTTCATCAAAGAAGATATATCAATATCTAACAAGCACATGAAAAAAATATTCAACATCATTACTCATTAGGGAAATGCAATTAAAACCTTAATAAGATACCACAACACTCTCATTAGAGTGGCCATAATTCAAAAGACAAATGATACTAAGCGTGGGTAAGGATATGAACACATTAAACATTTATAAATGTCTGTTGAGAACTTAAAATGACACAGTAACTCTGAAACAACTGGGCAATTTTTTAAAAAGTTAAGCAGACACTTACTATGCAACCCAGTAATTCTACTCCTAGGTATCTACCTGAGAAATAAAAACTTAGGTCCACAAAAAAAAAAGAAAAAAAGTACACAAATATTCATAGCAGCATTATTCATAAGGGCCTCAAACTGGAAACAATGCAAATGTAGATTAACTAGTGAGTGCATATGGTATATCCATTCAGTGAACTAGGAGCAGTTTAAGGAACTCTTGATACAAGCTACAACATGCATAAACTTCAAAAACGCTATACCCCGTGAGAGAGGCCAGACACAAAGACTCCATGGTATATGATTCCATTTATATGAAATTTCTGTACAAGGCAAACCTACAGAGACAGAATGGAAAGGAGTGGTTATGGACATGGGCTGCAGAAGAGAACAGGAACTGACTACAAACTGGCAGGAGAGAACTTTTTAAGTTGATGGACATGCTCTGAAACACTGTAGTATAAACTGTTCTTAATTTTCCTATTGCATAATACAGCACCTGTTTAATGAAGATAATTCAGCATTCCATTTAATGAGATAATATACATACATACATCGCATGCTATGGTTCTACTTATTGTTGTTATCGAACAAGAGGAAGGTTAGAGTCCTGAGATTATATAACCACAGAAAGTACTTTATCCTTCCATCTGAAGTTATCTTAAGCCCGTGGCAGTTCAGAAAGGCCAGTCTGGTACTTAAGCTGAGAAACTGGCATCTTTTCTAATTGTGTACAAAATATTTGGCCTTAAAATATCTCTTTCGAAGAATGATTTCACTTGAGTTATAGCACTGCTTGACATCTGATATTCTCTAATTTTGATGTATTTTCATATGTAATCTTTGTCAATGAAGAAGAAATAGAAGGCATTTTATCTACAATTAAATGATGGAAATGAAACTTGGAGATTTATAAGTGATTGCCTAAACTCACAGAGATGTTAGGAAGAGGAGCCAGGATGTGAACCTGAGACTTTCTCTTCCCAGATGTCTGCTTCCCAGACATGTGCTCCCACTATAGCACCATTTATCTTAAAAGAGTTCTTTTTTTCCCCAAAGGCACAAAAAAATGTTGGTTTTTTTGGTTTGGGTTTGGTTTTAAAGATTTTATTTATCTATTTATTTGAGAGAGAGAGATAGCACAAGTGGGGGGTGGGGAGAGGCAGAGGGAGAGTGAGGAGGGCAGAGGGAGGAGCAGAGTCCCCACTGAGCAGGGAGCCCGATGCGGGGCTTGATCCCAGGACCCTGAGATCATGACCTGAGGCCGAAGGCAGACACTTAACCGACTGAGCAATCCAGGTGCCCCCAAAATAACATTTTTAATATATTCAAACAAATCAGGTAACAATAATTAAAAATCCTGTCTTATATTAGAACAGAGCCATCTACTTTTATTTTTTTCAGTTTTATTGAGGTGTAAATGACAAAACTAAGATTTTCAAGTGTACAATGTGATAATTTGATATATGTCTAAATGAATTCTTGTAACTTTTTATACTGAGTTCTGTGATCTGAGTAATTGGAAGGATTGGTCTTGTCAAGAGTTTAAAATAAGTGCATAAAATGCTTGCTTTAAAAAAAAACTTCTAAATACAGAAAATAGGAATGAATAAGGACTAAATAGTAATCCAATATTTTTTGCTATTATATATTCATAAATCAAATAAGCACAATGTGATTTAAGATAAATAAAACTATATAAACAAGAAAATATTAAAATATTACCTCAGAATTCTACTAGGTAGTAAATCGGTGGACTCAGAGAGGTTAATATTTTTCTTCCTCTAAGTACCTGAGTCTTCAAAGGGTGTTTATATCCTGGGAGAATCTAGCAAGTGCTTTTAATCTCAATAATTAAGTTTCATGAAAGCATGTATGTATAAATATTATACATTAAAGCACATTTATTTAGTTGACATATATATACATATAATGCATTTACATACTTATATGTGTGCACGTACCTACTGAGATAAAGTATCTTTTAATTTTTTTGGTTGTGTCATAATTTTTTATATATATACTTAGGAAATATAAAAAATTTTGTGGAGGCAAAAAATCCCAGTTAAAATGTAAATATTAAATCACTCAAGTTAACCAATTCTGGGGGAAAATAATATTGAGCTGAATTGACAGTCTCTTATTCATTTCACATTCTGTTTCATCATCAAGTGTAGGCAAGCAAAATTTGAACTAGGAGAAGACTGTTTCTGATTCTTCCACTCTCTTTCAGAGCTTTTCTTTCTCATTTCATCCCATTTCAATTTTTCCTTGCAATGTCCAAACTTTCCTGTTCCAAAAGTGTGCTGCTCGCCTAACACATTCAGAAAGGGATCAGATATATAAATGCCTGTCAAAGTGTTAATTGTCCTCCTGAAGATCAAAAGTCTAGCTCTCTGAATGTCTCCCAATGGCTTACAGGTACCAAACAAAGGCAGTGAAAAAGGTTTTAGATAGAGATAACCAACAGAGATGTATAATATTCTCTATCTTCTCTAATGATCAATCCTTATCATTATTCTTATCCTTTTAATTAATAAATGTTTATTGACTATAATTAGGATCAACGTCATGAGCTAAAGGTAACTACGTTGAAAGAACTGAAATATAGCCCTGTTCTTTGAGATCTGAAAATAATTTGGCAGAGAATTTGGCAGGACTGTACTACATTTGAGAAAAATCAAGCAAAGAGAAATTCATTCTATGTCCTCTCTTTTATGCTAGTCCATTGCAAAAGAATTCTGAGAGGAAAGAGCTGGGTCTTTAAATATTAATATTTGTAAGGTAAAATGGTTAATCCCCCTAATAACTTAAACCTATGGTAAACTTCTGAGATTTTTATGTATTGGATGAATATATGCATAATTGATTAGATATAATCAGAGATGGAGAGTCTCACTTAAGCACACCATTAGCATCATTAACAGAACAGAGAGAAGATAGAATAACTTAAACAGTGACATTATTTTCAAATCATTTAAGCCAAATAATTCTAAATCCAAAAGCTTTGATCATGTATAATCCTACTGAAAGACTGAATTGTAATCAGCCTATGATACATTATGTTGCAAAGCTGCAGCACCAGTGCATAACAGAATCTTATTTTCCATTAATCCATTCTTTTATGAAAATGCAAATACTCCATATGCTTAATAGCCCAAAAAAAGAATGTTCTCACATTTTAAGGTTGCCCATTAGTGAGTATTTTATTTTTAAAAAGCACATACACAAAGAAAACACAGACTCAGCCATTTTTGAAAACTGACTTAACCTATGTGCTAAATAAAGAACAGTAACCTCGAAAAATATCAGTTCAATTGTGTATTTTAGCAAAACAGCAACAACATATGCTATGTGTATAGTGGCCTCTGAATTCATTTCATGTTCATAGGACTGGATTCAGAGGTAGGATGTGAAAGAAAGCTCCAGTAGAAGCAGAATTAGAGTACATGGGAGAATCTCTATCTACTTACTGTAAGGACCCCCAAACAAAGAAAGTTCTGCTGGTAATGGACCCCTTTCTATAAAAATTAATCTAAGAACAGAAACAAACAAGATACTTAGGACCATAAAACTGCCTCACATTCTGGGTACTGTCCAAAAAAGGAAGCCACTAGCCACATGTGGCTCTTTAAATTTAAACTTTTTGATTAACTAAAACTAAATAAAATTTAAATACAATTTATCAGTCACACTAGTCATGATCCAAGTGCTCAAAAGCCACGTGTGGTTAGTGGCTATAGTGCTGAAAAGCACAGAGGAACTTTCCCATCCTTGCAAAAGTTCTATCAGACAGCACTGTTCTAAAACACATGGGCGGGGACCATGTGTGTTTGAGTCACTACTGTAAACACCTAGCACAGTACCCAACACGTAGTAGATATCAAATAATCATTGGTCTAATTAATTAACAACCAAATGAATGGTCATCACTTTTATTCTTTTGTAGCCCCACAACTCTACCTAAGACTGAATAAAATACCGCTAATTACACGATTCAAAGCCTTGAAGACCCACTACTCCATGTAAATTTCCGCTTCCTACCAAAATGACTGATATTGGAAGGTGATTTCTGAAAGGGTTAGGTAACTGCACTTTAACATACCACATTTAAGCCATTTTTACTAAGTGACGTTGCCTACCTGTTTTGTTCATTCTGCACATCAGAATCTTTACTGCAAAAGTCAGATGGTATACCTGTAACTCCAAATATTAAGAATGAGAATACCCAAAGAGGTCCTTTAACTCTGATCTCTATAACACACGCACACACACACAAACCCACGCACGAAGTTGGAAATGACTGAACTCACACGATGGCATGAGAAAAATAAGCAGCTTTCTACAACATACATTCACTTTAGAATGTATAATACATTCCACAGAATATACTGTGAAACTCTAATATCAGTTTCTAATTCTCCTTCAGAGGAAATGCTAAAGCTCTTAAACAAGTGTGATTGAGATAACTGTTCCTGTTTTGGTTTGCTCTAGATTTCTCCTGGAATGTTCCATATTCTTCTGTTCTTCTGTATGATTCAATAGGGATGAAAATGTTCATGTACTTGAAACAAAATTGCTACTACTATTTGCAGACCTCCTCAGGGGTTGCCAACAAGTGCTGCAAGTTGACTTTAAATACCTCTATTTTTCAACAGATTCCCATGGAAGCTTTTTTCTTCCACATACTCTGCAGACTATGTGCCATCAATTATATTTTGACTGAACCTCTGTCTTTTGGACGGAACACTCTATGCAATCTAAGTTCTGCCTCTTTTGTTTTCCCTGCCCTGCTCTGTAATGACAGAATAGGGTCTGTACCACTGCTGACTGATGTCCATTCCACAGAAACATGGAAGATGGCATGCCATTTCCTTCAGAGCTCCTTTTCCCCAGCTTGTAACCCACCAGCACCACTCAAGCAGCATACCAGAAGCAAGGTAAGGTCTTCAAGGGGGAGACAGATTCTGGGCAGGAGGCAGGGCAGTTGGGGAGACAGGGAATTGACTGAAAAAAACATCAATCTGCAACTAGCTGTCATACGAAGGATGTGTATCTGAAAGTCTTTATTGCACTCCCACGTTCACTGCAGCATTATTCACTATGTCCAAGATAAGGAATCAACCTAAATGTCTGTTAACAAATGAATGGATAAAGAGGATGTGGTATAGATATAAAATGGAATATTATCCAGCTGTGAGAAAAAAGGAAATCCTGCCATTTCCAACAACATGGATGGCACTTGAGAGCATTATGCTTAAGTGAGATGCCAGACAGAGAAAGACAAATACTGCATGGTACCACTTATATGTGGGATCTAAAAAAAAAAAAAAAGTCAAACTCATTGAAACAGAGAGTAGAAAAGTGGTTGCCAGAGGCAAGGGGGTGGGGGAAATAGAGGGAGGTTGTTAAAAGGGTTTAAGCTTTCAGCTATAAGATGAGTAAAGTCTCAGGATCTAATATAAAACATGGTGATTATAGTCGATAATACTGAATAACTGAAATTTGCTAAGAGAGTAGAATTTAAGTATTCTCACCAAAGAAAGTGAAATCACGAATGTGTTAACTAGTTGGAAGAATCTTTCCCAATGTATACATATATTAAATCACCACAATGTACACTTTTAATATCTTTGAGTTTTGTATGACAATTATACCTCAATAAAACTGAAATTTTTTAAAAGCCTCTGAATCAATTGATTCAATGTGATTTCCTGCACACATGCACACAAAAATGATAATGGGTTTGGGAAATATAAAAATGATACTAACCTTCTCATCCCATTCTTTATTTAAATATTTAATAAAATATATATAGGAAGGACTAAACATTTTCTCAAAGACCATAAAATAATTAATGTTTGTATCGGATTCCACTTTCTGTTGCAATTCTGACTTCTCAAACACTATATATGATTTGGTTAATAGTTATTTTTAATACCTACATATGTCAGTATACATACAGACACACACATACACATCGTACTCAATTACTAGAAGCTCTTTTGAAATGGTTTCAGGCAAAAGTTTCACATAACTGAGCTCTAAAGTAGGTATATGAACAAAAGAAAAAAAAAGAAAGATTACAATCTAGGGATAGAAAGAATAGAAGAGCATCAATAAATAAAAGCAAAACTCTTACTGCTGAGCCCAGGAAATACTCAAATACAGTAGAAGTACTCAAAGGTAAGAATTTGCTGAATTGCTTGATTTTTTTTCAGTCAGGAACCAGCAGCTAGTCAGCAGCTAGTATCGACTAGAATATTCGCTACATGTAGTGACAAGAATAGGTTGAGAGTTACGTTCTTCAGTGGTGGGAAGTTCCAGCTTATTCTCATAGTTAGCTCCAAGTAGAAATCATTAAAACAATCTTACCTCCCTCAGGAATGTTCACCTTCTGCCTCAGTCAGTGAACTTCAATTTTTACAACATCATTTGTTTCTCCAGCATCTCAATTTTCCTCTCCATAGACCCATGAGATTTAATCACATCTGTAACAAAAACCTTATGTTCTATTTCCTCTTTTTCAAGGGCTACAATTTCACATCTGTGCTGCCTGCCCACACCATCACAGATTTAATTTACTTGTTCAAAATTTCAGACATATTTCATGCTTTTTTTTCTCTATGATCTTCTCACTTCCTTCTCTCTTCCAAACAACCAAAGTTCACTGTGGGGTTGGGCCTCCAGCCAGCCACAGGACAGTCACTGTCCATTTTATCCTGGGAAGTTTCTCTCCATTTCTTCTGGCTTGGTGAATGCTGTTTCCCTGCATATTTCCAATTGTTTTACTCTGATACATTTTGGGTTTGAGTTGTTAATGGGGATTACTAAAAAAAAAAAAAAAAAGTCCTCAAGTCAACAACCCATATTAACAAAAACCCCAGTACAGCAGTGATCTGTCCCAGATCTAACTTTAATTCATGCCAGATTTCAAAGTATGATTCCCTTCTACCTATAAGAAAGAGTGATGTGTTTCAGCTGAGTCCGAGTGGAGAAGCACTCAGGGATCATTCTTAAGGAGTCAAGCCAGGGGTTTTCAGAGGCACATTTTGTTTTTGTTTTTGTTTTTTAGAGAAAGAGAACACAAGCAGGGAGGGGCAGAAGGAGAGGGAGAGAGAGAATCTCAAGCAGGCTCCATGCCCAGTGCAGAGCCTGATGTGGGGCTTGATCTCATGACCCTGAGCAGAAATCAAAAGTCAGATGCTTAACCAACTGAGCCACCCAGGTGCCCCTGGAGGCACATTTTTTTTTAATCATATTCTCTCTAGGAAAATTCCATCAAAGAAATTCTGTCTCTAGCCAATAGGACAACAGGTGAGTGAGGCAAAATTTCCAATTTGCCAACACTAAAATAAATAGTTTATTTTATCCAATGTCCCACAGTCACAATTCATTATACCCTGGAAGGTCCTTTTTTTTCATAGCCTGAACTTAAATTAATTAAGCCTTAGATCACTTCTACAATACTTTTCCCTTAGACATTTGAGGAACCTGGGATTACTATTTTAGGTCATTTCTACCCTCAAGCCCTCCTGATTAAGAGCCAGATGAGCCATGGAAAATGGTACCTATACCACGTAGTGCCAATGACACCATGCCTTCTTTTGCTTGGAAGGATCACTTTATCACTTAAAAAATATATAGCTAAAAGTACATGAATATGTGTATCCATTCTCTTATGGTTGGCTGAGACCCTGAATAAATTAGACTGTTTGATTGGAATTTAAACTTTAAGACAGTTGTGATAGATGTCCCCATATGCACAGAAAGGGTGATATGACTGAATAATCCACAGATAAAATGAAAGAAAATTATTTTTCCCCATGTAGTAATTAACTCACCTGGACTTGCTATGGCTCTGCTTATGGGGGGAAAAAGCAAAAAGAAAAGAAAAAGAAAAAGAAAAAATAGAGCCAGTGATATTCTGAAGTATGAGAAGAATTTTCAGAAGATTACTACTTTATACTAAAGCTATTCACCTTCATATAAGATACTATAAATTCCCTCAGAGATTAAGGCAGCAGGGGGTACTTCTTTGACTCCTCCAGAATAGCCTCATTGACCCATTATCTTTCAGTCCAAAATGTTTAGCCAATTCTTTCCCAAATAACTAGGATGACGCAGCAAGTTGTTAGAGCTTGTGAAAGGAATATTGAAATTTACAACCTGCTTAGTATTTGTAAATCTATATATGTTATTCACTGAGAGCTTCAGTAAAAGAAAAGAATCACTTTGTGAGGTAGTTTCACAGTTCTTTAAAAAAACACCCAAATTATCTCAAAGACTTGTTAAATTTTTGCACTAAATGTGTTTTAGCAAAAGCTGAATATAAATAAGAACTTCCTTTAACTCAAGCATTTTTCAGTGAACAAAGTCAAATCATTATGAGGCAAAACAAGTCAGCCTTCCAGTTCAGAGTATCTCCAGAAACAAATTCTTCACAGAGTTGAGGGCCAAAATCTCACCCGAAACATGTATATATTTCAAGTTTTAGCATGAATTAGAATTCCAGTAAATCTATATACAGACTCATTACAACAAAGCTATAACTACACTAAAAAAATGCATTTGTATACTCAAATAGTAAAGTTTCTCAGGGACAGTCAGGTCATGAGGTTTTAATTCACTTCAGTATTTGATTTTTCAAATACTCAGACCTTGACTTTTTGCTGCTAATTTATCTTTCCCATGTGCTTTTTTTTTTTGTAAGAGTAAATAAATTTTTTTACTTTGCCTTCTTTATTATACAAAATATACATACTATTGTATTAGTTATCTACTGCTGCCTCACTTGTTACTGCAAAACTCAGCAGTTAGAAAAATATACCTTTACTATCTCACAGTTTGTGTGAGTTAATAATTCAGGCACAGCTTAGCTAGGTGGTTCCTCTGTCCCTGTGTCAGGGTCTCCCACAGGACTGCAATCACAGTGTCAGCCAGGGTACCTCACAGGGCTGCAATCGAAGTGGCAGACCAGGTCACAGGCATCTCAGTGTTCAACTGAAGCAGAATCGACTAGCTCACTTAGTGCCTGCTGGGATGATTTGGTTTCTCACAAACTACTGGATTGAGGACCTCACCTCCTTGCAAGGTTATTCATAGGAGACTACTCAGCCTCTCCATCAGGGACCTAGGGAAAGAGGACACCATCAAGTTGGAGGTCACAGTCTTTTGTGACCTCATCATGTAAATGACACCTCATCACTTTTGCTGTAATCTGTGAGATGCAAATCATGAAATCCAGCTATCCCGAAGGGGAAGGCATGAACACCGGAAGTGGTGATCATTGGAAACCATGCCGGCAGCTGCCTACCACAACGAAATATATATATACTGTTTTGTATCTGTTTGGGTTTTTTTAAATAAAATTGCAGAAATTATTTACTGTCAGTTTATAAAAACTTTTTCATAATCATATAGTATTCCACTGGTTGTTGTTATACCATACACAACAAATCTTATATAGTTGGATATTTAGGTTATTTCCCATATTGTACTATAACAGAGAGTCATACAATCAACGACTCTCTACATTTTTTATTTCATATTTTTGTAAATGAATCTTCAAAGTAAATCTCTTAAAATGGTCACTAGGTAAGTACATATTTAATTTCATTAGGTTTGCAAAATTTCCCTCCACAGGGGTTATAGCATTGGTCCTCATACCAACAATACATGATGATACTTGTTTCTCCACAGCTTTACCAACAAAGTATATTTTCAAGCTTTTATGTTTTTGCCAGTCTTTCGATCTTTCCACATATTTAAAAGACATGAGATATCTTCTGTGAACTGTTTAAGTCTGTTGCCCTTTTTTTTTTTCATCAGGTTGTGGCCTTTTTCTGCTCAGTTTTTATGAGCCCCTTTCAATATTAAGAAAGTTGGCCCTTTGTCTATTATAAGAGTTGTAAATATTTTCTCCCAAATGATCATTTGTCTTTTGACTTTGCTGATGAGTTTTTTCCAGGGTAAAAGTTTTATGTCATCAAACTTATCAATTTTTTATCTTACTACTTCTGAATTTTGAGTCATAAATAGAAGGTCTTTCCCACACTAAAGTTATAAAGGAATTTGCTAATGTTATATTTTGGTACTTAAGTAGTTTCATTTTTTTTACATATAAATCTCTGATCCATTTGCAGTTTATTCTAGTGTTTTATGTAAAGCATAGACCTTATTTTGTCATTTTTGAAATGCCCAGTTTTCTCAGTGCTATTTATCTTAAAATTTCATATTTTCCACAGAAAATTTAGATACCATCTTTATTAGATACTAAATTTCAACATGTACTTGGGTCTATTCCTAGAACTTCCATTCTTTCCATTAGACTATCTAATTAAGAACTAATACTACAGTGGTTTAATTATAGAGGCTTGATAGAACATTTCAATATCCCCCTTATTCCTGTTCTTTTTTAGGGCTTTTTCGGTTCCCTTTTCATGATTTTTCCACATCAACTTTATTACCAACTTGTCTAACTCCAAAAGGGAAGAAAAAAAAAAACTTGTCTCCATTGTTATTAGGATCGTGTTGAATTTCTAACAAGAGAATTGACATCTCTATAATGCAGAGTTTGTTCTATCCAAGAACAAAGAATGTCACTTCGCTTGTTCAAGCGTTCAAAGTTTTCCTCATATAGTTCTTCCACATTTCTTAGTATTAGTTCTATTTTATGCTGCCACTGTACATTGGAGCTTTTTCTTTCATGAAACCTTCTAACCAAAACACATAAATTACTGATTTTTTGTGCGTTAATTTTACATCTTATTACAAGGCATCAATATATCCTAAAGCACACAGGCATATTATGCTGATTTATTATCTGAGTCAATGGGAATTTGGAAGATTTCAAGGTCACCCAAAATTTATACCTAACCTAAATGCCAGAAATTCTAGTCTTATTTTAAATCCTGTTAAAGAATTCATTACTGGGGTGCCTGGGTGGCTCAGTCAGTTAACCATCTGCCTTCAGCTCAGGTCATGATCCCGGGGTCCTGGGATCGAGCCCCACATCAGGATCCCTGCTCAGCGGGGAGCCTGCTTCTCCCTCTCCCTCTGCTCCCCTGCTCCTGCTCTCTCTCTCACTCTCCCTCTCTGTCAAATAAATAAATAAACTCTTAAAAAAAAAAAAAGAATTCATTACTGCTAGCTTCAAGGGTGAAGAAAGTTTAATGATGAGAGTGCATTTCCAAATGTTCCAATTAAATTATAAACAGGAAGGAAAACAACTGGTTTTATTATACAGCTTAAATCAGTTTTTATTAAAATTGACTTAATATTTTAAATAACTAATATTATTTTTAAAAGAAAATGGCTGAATAAATTTTACATGCTTCAGACAGTGCAAAGCCAAGCTTACTACTGTATCAGGCAGCATATTGAATGAAATAAAGTTCACACATAGTGAGTGAACAAATGGATGAATAATACTAATATAGGCTCCAGGCCATTTATCCATTAGAGTAATGAATGCCACCTCATATTCATTTGGTCAGGAAGAAAAATCTAAGCAGTTTCTATCCACAAACATCAATATTTCTTGCTGATTAATGAAATCAAATCACAAAACCAAGCAACTTTTATTGATAGTTTTCCCTTAAACTACTAAATCTACTTTCTGAGAGGCAATGAAATAGTAACACGTAATACCAGAATCAACCTCCATAATACCCAACAGAAACTCTCTAAAACCTAAATGAAGTTGAAGGCCCACGTATGCCATTTACTTGAAACCTTAAATAGTTAAAATGAGATCACTTCAGAGGGTTATTTTCAGCCCAAACACATAAGCCAAAGAACACTAAATACAAATCAATTAAGTTGTCAGAAAGTCTCTTCAACTCCAGCCCTATAATGTGAAAACTATGCTATGCAAAATTGCTGAGGTTAAAATTGCAATACCATTTTAGAAAGAATGTAATTTTTTTAATGTACGTTAAAAGGAAAAGTTTCCAACGTAGCAAATGTCCTTGAGTTCTTTATGTAAATAGGTTTTGAATGCAGTAATGAGAAAGAAAGAACCTACTGGATTTATATGGCTAGAATTATAGCTCACTTCAACATAAAAAAAGAATTTAACTTGTAAGGATACCTTCCTGTTCACCTAATTCCACATCCACGTTCCACTTTTATATTTAACAGTCAGTCTCAAGGCACTTCATCCCACCTTGCTGCAAAGCACTTTAATCCCAACATATTTACTTATTTTTCACTAGAATAACTTACTCAGAGTATATAATTCTGCATCACTTTTCTTTCTTTGGAAGTGTTTGGAAATAACAAGGAATGAAGCTTTGACATTTAGCAGAATTTGGCCACAGCTTTATTAAACTTTACTGAAATCCACCAAGTTCATTTTTTATAGGGCTGAATATCTTAACATGACTCAAAAACCAATTCATACAATGTCTGATATTTTACAGGACTAGATGGGTTCAAGTATCATTTTTAGAACAGGCCAGAACCAGAAAATAGTAGTTACATAAAAAGCTCTAAAGGATTATATAAAACCACAAAAAAAGTTGAACTTTAAAAACTATTAAGAACATACGATATTTAAAAGATAAGGAAAACCTAACTGATAGCTTTCTAGTTCAAGATAACGCTTTCCCACTTTCCAACCTGTTCTCTTTTTCAGCCAAACCAACCTATCCGCATTATGGAAGATCCATCATTCCAAAATTTCAAACAGGCCTTTTTTTCCCCCATAATCAGAAGCCTGTACAACAGTCAAAAACATATCTGACAGAACAGACCTCTTGTCATGTATTGCTGTTTACTCTTGAATGCATTTCACAGCTTGAATAAGTCTTTGTTTTACCAACTCTAGCCCACAAAACAGCTCAATTGTCAACCCACATAGAAAATAACTCGAATTGCTTCTTTACAACTTGAGATTATAGAGTGCTGGCAACCCTTTTATCCACAGTACCTTAGCAATGCCAATTTATTTCTGACTTTTACATTTTAAAGCATCCAAATCAGATGGCTTGGCAAACTCTCAAATAAAAATTCCTAGTAAGCACTAAAAAAAATAAGAATCAAAAAGTGGTTCTTTATCACCAAGGTCATACATAAAAATGTAGGAGTAACCAACTGCTCAATGAGTAAGTGAATTTACATTAAAGGTTAATATATTCAGTCTTGCAGTTCAAGAAGAAACCATCTGGTTTCAAATGCAAAGTTGAAATGAGTCTATAAAAAGGTAAGAAATTCTTGAAAACAGATAGCTCAGAAATATATATCCAGCAATTTCAAATATATCACTGCTTCTTTTTAGGAAAAAAAAAAGACTTTATAATTTATATACAAACCTACCAAGTGAGCACTTGCCCTCTACACATCTATCACTGACACACAGTGAATAAGGTGTTGCTATCTCTGGATTTCAATCTACCAAGAGTCATTGTCGTTTTAATGTGTCAGTACATCTGTCAGACCTATACCTGCTCTAAGAAAAGAATTACATTTCTGGTCTCTCTTCTTCCCTCCACCCACAGGCATCTCCCTCTCCAAGCCATCCTGTGGGCACAGGGCTGTGATAAAAGAAGAAGGAACTGGTGGCCTCACCTCCATGACAACCCTGAGAAGCACTGCCATTGTTCAGCTTATCATCAATCACTTGCTACTCTTGTAGTACCTCTTCTGCGAGTATTGACTAAGTGGAATACACCACTTTCTTAACTTCGTGAAAACCCACCAAATAACTTCAAGCAAGGTCCAAAATTAAGGGTTAGAACACAATCCTCTGGTCCCCCAAAGTCCAGTGTATGAGTTATCTATTGCAATATAACGAGCCACTCTGAAGCTTAGTGGCTCAAAACAAGAGAAATTTATTATTTTATTATTTCTCACAATTCTGAAGGTATTCCATGTGGTGCTGGCTGGGGTCACTCGTGCAGCTGCATTTATTTGGTAGCTGAGCTGGGCCGGAAGAGTGAAGAAGACCTCACTCATGTGGTGGGTGTTGGCACCAACTACTGGGTAAACAACTCATTTTTTCTCCATGTGGCCTCTCCCTCCATATGACTCATATTCTAGGGCATCTCCACAGGGTTCTTCTCACCAACAGGATGCCTGGATTTCCCTACATCATGGCAGCTGGGTTCCAGGAGAGCAAAGGCAAAAGCTGCCACTCTCCTTAAAACCAGGTCCAGAAGTGGTTCAGTATCACTTTTTCATCTATTATTTGTCTATTTAGTGTTCTATTGGTCAACACAAGTCACAAGGCCAAGCCAGCTGAAAGGGGCTGTGAGGGAAAGGTTGTGCAGGAGATGGATCCCACCTCCTGATGAGTGGACTAGAACGCACATACAGGAAACAGAGAAAATTTGGGGCAGCTATTTGGGAAACTACTTACCACATACTAAACACAACCTGAATGAAAGTTCCTCTAAAGGAAGAAAAAAGGTTTCCTTAAGTAATGGGGTAGCAAATGTCTACCTGCTAATTCTTGGCTAGCATATGAAACAGACATTAAATGATAGAAGGAAGAAATGGCAAGATAAGTCAACTTTTATTTAATGCTATGATATTTAGAAATCAGGATAGCATGACATGCTTCCTTTATTCTTAATATTACTCAATACCATGATTACTAAAAATACCACTGCAATAACTGGTGAGAATTACACTGCTCTATCATCTTTCCCAGCTTGGCTTGCTTTTGATGGCAATCAGCCATATTCTACTGCAGTAAACCCAGAGGTCCAGAAATTAGAATATGCACTATGTAAAGGAATCAGAGCACCTTCCCCAAATCCACAAATCAGATAGGGCTGTCTATTACCACACTGGTAGCTATGTTAATACTTAGCTAATACTTACAATGTTTTCATCTCCCAGAAATTATTTAAATGTTGTCAGGGTGGGGGCATGTTTGGAAAGAAAATGGTGCTATGATATCAATTCCTAGTTTGTTTGTTTGTTTTTTTGTTTTTTTAATTTTTTTAATTTTATTATGTTATGTTAGTCACCATACAATACAGCACTAGTTTTTGATGTGGTGATCCACAATCCGTTGTTTTCGTATAACGCCCAGTGCTCCACGCAGTACGTGCCCTCCTTAATACCCATCACCGGGCTAACCCGTCCCCCCTCCCCCCTCCCCTCTAGAACCCTCAGTTTGTTTCTCAGAGTCCATCGTCTCTCATGGTTCGTCTCCCCCTCCGATTTCAAAACCCCTTCAGTTTTCCCTCCCTTCTCCTAGTGTCCTCCATGCTATACCTTATGTTCCACAAATAAGTGAAACCATATGATAACTGACTTTCTCTGTTAATTCCCAGTTTTGAGCAGCACCTCAGATTTACAACCAAAGTGTGAGGTTATTCTTTCCCCAATAACTTCCTTTCCAACATCCAGGAGATAGAAGGAAAAGAAGATTGAAATAAAAATGAAAGCCCTCCCAGAAGGAGAAGAATAAGAGGAGCTACATACCTAAAAACTCTTTCTATACACTAAAATCCTGACTAGCCCCAACTGCCTTTCTCTTCAAAAGAATCAACAGTAATTGGACTATGGTGGGGTGACCTCTCCAATACTGAACAAGCCCACAACACAAGCAACGAAGCTGTCAGGTCACTGTTGCTCCACTATTCATTCACCCGTTCATTCGTTACCCAAATATTTATCGGTACCTACAACATACCAGAAACTTCTAGCCTCTTGAGATCCACCAATGAAAAAAACAAAGTTCCCACATACGTGAGGCTTAAAATGCAAAAGATATAATAATAAATTATAAATACGATAAGTAAGTAACATTGTGTGTTAGAAAGTAGGAAGTGCTACTTTAAGAAAAGAAAAATAGAGCAAGGGGAATATAGAGAGTTGGGTGGTTGGGCAGGTGTGGGGAGGAGGGCTTGCGATTTTAAATAGGGTGGTCAGGAAATGAAGGCCTCACTGGGAGCACGTCATCTGGGAAAAGACTCAAAGGAATTGAAGGAGTTAGCAAAGAGTGACATAGACAGAACAGAGAGCAGGAACATTCCTGTGTGGGGGCAAAAGCAGAGGCCAGGAAAGGTAGAGTAATAAAAGCAAGGAGAAGAATAGCTAGAGGTAAAAGCAGAGAAGTAACAGATTGTGAGATCATGTAGGACCTTAAAGCCAATGAATTACTTTGACTTTCTTTGAGGAGAAAGGGGACTACTATTGCAGGGTTCTGGGCAAAAAGCACATGATCTGACCTACTTTTTAAGAAGATCACTCTGGCTGCTATGTTAGGACCAGACCATCGAAGGGATAAAGATGTGGTGGACAACGGTAGGAAGAGAGACAAATTCGGTTAGGATACTCTTATAGTTATCCAGACAAGAGTTCATAATGCTTTGGACCAGACGTAGAATGAAGTGGTAAAAGTGACTGAAATTGGATATATTTTGGAAATTACAGTCCACAGGATTTCTTAATGGATTCAAAGTGGGGTTTGAGTGGAATGGAGAAGTAAAAGATGAATGAACCATTTTTAATTTATCAACTCAAATGATGAACGTGCCATCCAATGAAATAGGGAAGGCTGACTGAGCAGGTTCAGAAGGCACGAGTTTTAGATCTGGTTTAAGATATCTGTTAGGTATACAAGTAGGAAAGTCAAGACATGGGGCGCCTGTGTGGCTCAGTTGGTTAAGCGACTGCCTTCGGCTCAGGTCATGATCCTGGAGTCCCAGGATCGAGTCCCGCATCGGGCTCCCTGCTCAGCGAGGAGCCTGCTTCTCCCTCTAACCCTCCCCCCTCTCATGTACTCTCTCTCTCTCATTCTCACTCTCTCAAATAAATAAATAAATCTTTAAAAAGAAAAAAAGAAAGAAAAGTCAAGACAGCAGTTAAATACTGATGTCTACAGTTCAAGCTAGAGCTCTGGGCTAGGAATATAAATTTAGGATTTGTTTGCATGTAGTTGGTATCTAAGCTCTGAGCCTGGACGCAACCACTAAGGGAGTGAGCATGCACAGACACTCCAGCGATCAGAGGACAGGGAGAACAGAGAGCATCCCCGACTGAGAACTGGCTAGGGCAGTAGGATGAAAACCACAGAAGTGAGAAGTCCTAGAAATCATGTGAACAAAGGGGCATCAAGGAAGAAGGCGTGAGCAACTGTCATATGCTCTGAGTGGTCAGGTAAGAGGAAGATTGAGAAATAGCCATTGAAAAACAAAGCAAACCAAAAAAAGCATTATTTCAGAAGCACAATGACAAACTGTCCTCTGAGATAGTGTCTAATCATGCCCTAATAACCATATAATTTAAATTTTCTAGTCCCAGATTTTTCTGCTTAAGGTTAAGAGAAAAACTATTAAGTAAACTGGTTTTCTGCCAGACACAAGTGAAAATGTTATTTTTTGATTCCCAAAATCAACATGGCATGACCATATGCCTTATGCTTAGTTACCTCAAAAACAGCATTTCCTACAGTGCAGGATGCAGGCTGATTGTTAATATCAGACCCAAGGCACCAGTGTCCATCTGTTTGAAGTTTCCTTTTCCCTAGTCTTCCTTACCTATGGAAAATGATTTGAGTAAAAGAAAAGGAAATCTTAAAAAAAAAAAAAAAGAGAGAGAGAGAGAGAGAGAATATAAGGCAAAAAGCTAACCATAAACTGTAAGGGCAAGACTATGACATCCCAAAACTTAAAAAAAAAAAAAAAAAAAGCCCATTGAGAAAAAAGCTTAAATGCTGTCTTTATTTCTTATCTTTAAGTATCTTTTTTCCTTAAATCATGTAACAATTAAGAACTTGCACACAGTATAGCATACTCAAAAAAGAACTTTAACCACTGCCTGACACCTATGTGCTACATACAGCAAGTAAATAACACATTGTTAAGAATATTACTGGTACATTAACAAGGTTGTAAGAATGGAGTCTTAAAGTGCTATGGTAACTTATTTTTTCCAGGATAGGAAAAGAGAGGAGAGGAAAGGAGAGGAGAAGAGAAGAGAGAGAGGAAAGAGAGACAGGAAAGGAGGGAGGAAGGAAAGAGATCAAAATTATAAACTCTGTTGCATTTTATCACATTTCCCTTGATGTCACAATTTTCTACAAACCCATGACACTATTATCTTGTCATCCATCTTCCAGCTACAAGAATAAAAGCGCTCATTACTATACACATTAGCTATATTTCTAAAGAAGCAGTGTACAAATTTGCCTTATGATTGAGGTTGTGATTTCAGGGTTTGGCTCACATTGAAGCAAGACATTCTTTAAAATTATCTTTCAAAATGAAATATCATCAATAATAAGATACTTATTGGATGCTAGTACCTGTCAGACAAGAATAAAGGCACTGCAAGTTCAAACCATGACTCATCCTTATAAGGAGTTGTGACTTCTCTGCAGTGATAAAAATCAAGGGTCTAAAAGGTAACAGTAAAAAGCTGGAAGTATGTGATACAGAAAATAAGTGTTATGAAGGCTTAAGGTTACAAAAGATGACTCCCAAGAGATATGGTCTCCACAGCTTCCAAAAAGCAGTGAGTGGGTCTTCCCTGGGGCATTCCAGAGGAGTGGTAATTGTACCTGAAGAGAAGAAACAGGACGAGGCATGGACAATCACAAAGAGACAACACTGTTCTGGGTCAATGACTAGCTAAGACCAGGTGAGGTGAAAAATTCAAACTGGAAGGTAATGATTGAAAAGAGAAGGAAACTAATAGCCACGTGCGAAGGACGACACCAACGCTATTCTCTCCCCCTTGTTCCTCTCTTCTCTCCCTACGCCTATCCCACCCTCTTGAAATTAACCATGGTCTTCGGAGTCAGAGAACTTGAGCCCCAATTATATTTCTCAAGGCCCTATATAATCTAATATGGTTATTTAATTTTCTGGGCCTCAGTTTCCTTACATGTAAATGGTGATAATTATATCTCCTAAAAAAGTATCATTTTTTCAATAGTAATAATAATAATCTAGTATTGTGCTAGGTACCATGCTCAGATTATTTACATTGTCTCATTTAATCCTTACAGCTGTCCTCAGGGTGCATATTATTCCCTTTGTGCAGATGAGAAAATTGGTAGGCAGGTCAAATCACCCGATCTAAATCATACAAGCAAAAATTAGCAAAGCCAGGATGGATCAGAGGTATTGCTGACCCCAAAGTCCTCATCTTTAGCCACTCTGATACACTAGAGATAATAAATGCAAGATTTTATTATAATGTCTATAGACGTAGGTGCTGTTGATATCATCAGTCTCCAAAATTCGATAAGATGGCTGTCGTTTGTTACTCTGGGTGTTTGTGTTACTACTGTTATAATCATACATGAGAAAATCAGTTTTTTGTTTGTTTTTAACTTAATCCATGTGACTTTGCTGATAACTGACAGAACAAATGTTGACTGGAGTTTGGCTAACAAGGTTCTTAAATTTTGAGTTGAAAAGTTTGTTCATCTTCCTTTGTTCATAGAACACCACTGCAGTTGTTTTTAATGTAGAAGTAAAATAATAAAGGCATTCATTTAGGGGGGTTAATCTGTTTCTTGAATTTTGTATTTAATATTCTCCTAAAAGAATCAAAATGTTCAGTCTTTGGGCCTACTCTGTAGCCCACAAATGCCTATAACATTTTATTGCATATGGTGGACACACTGCTTCCCTCTAGTGGCTTCCCTCTAGTCTGGACTAAAAGTCCCTTAAATAAATAAATAAATAAATAAATAAATAAATAAATAAATAAATATAAAAGTCCCTTGAGAGAAAAACTCATTTCCTATTTTTTCTTTGTATTTGACGGATAAATGAATGGATGAATGAGCTAGATATGATAAATTTAAATGAAAGCACTTTTAGGAGTCTACATAACAGCTTCAAGGACTTATGAACCCCACTGAAGTTTATATAAAATATGGACTATATGAACTTAAGTGAATTTTCAAGAAAGTAGTTCAACAGTTCTCATCAGATTCTCAGAAAGCTTTAGGGCCTCATGAACATTGAGCGCCATTAGACTCAAGGTAGGGAGCCCAGTTAAAGGTAATTGAATTTGTACAGAAAAAAAAGTTACAAAGGACTAAACTAGTGCCATGGCAATAGATATGGAAAGAATAATACAGTAAATGATGTTCCACAAATAAGCCCCAAAATTTGATACCAAAAACCAGTGGTTATTAGGTCTAATGTTATACTGAATATATAATACTATACAGTGTCACTGCCTATGTTTAGTTCCAGTAAGATGTGGCAGACTTCTCCAACTACCTGACTTCTCTTTTTTTAAGATTTATTTATTTGAGAGAGCGTGAGTAGGGGAAGGGGTAGAGGGAGAGAGAGAGAGAATCTCAAGCAGATTCCCCACTGAGCACGGATCCTAACATCAGGTTTGAACTGTTGACCCTGAGACCATGACCTGAGCCGAAATCAAGAATCAGATGCTTAACCAATTGAGACACCCAGACACCCTACCTGACTTCTTTCATAAAATGTTTAGTAATTGCTTAAAAATTGAAAATGTATGCAGGTCATGATCCTAGGGTCCTGGGATCGAGCCCTACAATGGGCTCCCAGCTCAGCGGGAAGCCTGCTTCTCCCTCTCCCACTCCCCCTGCTTGTGTTCCTGCTCTTGCTATCTCTCTCTCTCTCTGTCAAATAAATAAATAAAATCTTAAAAAAAAAGAAAATGTATGTATTTCATTCTTACAATCCTACAATGGAAGTACATAAGCTTGTAGCAAACTTTATTCAACAAATATTTATTGAATTCTGATACATGTAAAGTACTAGAAATTAGAGACACAGAGAGAAGGGGTGGAGATTTTATTACCTTTTGCTGGAAAAGTGGAGAAATTTTGCTTTAATATAAAGAAGAAAGCCAGAGAATACTTACTGTACCACTAATATGATGTGGATTGAACTAGATACAGTGGCCTGTCTAGTAAGACTAAGAGTATAGATTCATCTCTTCACACAATTGAGTGAAGACACTCAATACAAATATTTTAAGGTTCTGGAAAAGGTTTAAAAATGGTTATGAGGGAAGATGAAATTGGTATAGCAAGGTCCGTGAAGGATTAGGATCAGGAACTGGATGAAGGCTTAACCTTGGGTGATAACAGTGGTTTATTATCTAAATATCACCAGTGGTTTATCTGAAGAGTTACAACAGTCATGCTGTAAAGATTGTTGATATAGAAAATAAATACTAATCCTATACAAGCAGCATATATTCCTTCCAAAGTAGAACCCTGGTGCTCTAAGGAGTTGTCATTGTATTGGAAATACCTACTGTTTAAAAAAGCAAATCATAGGCATCTTAAAGCTCATTAAAGATTATCTGCTTTGAAAAACAAAAAAAAGAAATACCTCGTGTTCTGTTTTCAGTTTTGAAGCATCCATTCAAAAAAGTTTATGTGACCATAAATAGTGTTTTTAATTGTAAATAAACAAGTTTGAAACTCAAAGCAAGAAAAATCAATCCAGGCTCAAGGAGGAAAAGCTGGGAAATCTGAGAAACATTTGATGAACAGGAAGGGGAAGGAAAGCCAAATACACAAAGCTATAGACAAAACTCAAGTGAATGTTTACCACCTCTATAATATCTCCACTGCCCACTTTGCTTTCTTGACCCAACCCCCCAAGTATTTCTGACCATGTGAAAATAAAGAAGCTAGGATATGGATATCCACACCTCAAATCCACATTAGTTTCCAGATTGTTCTAAGGTATCA
Source organism: Eumetopias jubatus (assembly GCF_037043125.1). Taxonomy (NCBI): domain Eukaryota; kingdom Metazoa; phylum Chordata; class Mammalia; order Carnivora; family Otariidae; genus Eumetopias; species Eumetopias jubatus. The sequence continues at coordinate 50,213,209 of NW_028274809.1, forward strand.
TTTGGAAGCTGCTTTTGTAGAATTTTAGGAAAAGTGAAATAAAGGCATCACTGTACCTGCCAGGAGTTGACTTGGTCCCCAAAGTAGCCACATGGTGAGAATCTATCTCTTGGAAGGTTTGAAGATAGGGTCTATCTTGACATCCAGCAATTTTGTGTGAGGTCAAAATGGCTAAAGGTAGTAATGTTTTCTATTCCAACTTCTCCAGTGAACAGACTTCAGCAAAATAATTTTTGTACAGTTTTATATAAAATGTCTCTAGTTTCCGATCCTATAATCTCAAATGTGAATGGTATGGGGGGGGGTAGCCATGAACAAAGAAAGTTGTAAGGAAGTAATGACATTTCTTCTGATCTCCCAATTACAAGAGAGACTCAACAAGAGGAAAGCAAGATATGTTTGGGCCCATTAGGTATGCTCGCACCTTCTGAACTTAGGCACCTGCAGAGGCTGAACCTTGGATGGGAAGTGATTTGCTGTACAGGGACACACAGTGAGCTAATCAGAGTGCCAGGATCAGAATGTACCATCCCTGAATTTTGCCCATTTCTGAGACTTGAGCCTTTAGACCATGATTATTTTACTCTCCAGTTTATCTAGATGTTTGACTGTACCTATATTCTATTGCATTTCTTTTTAATGTTTCTTTTTCCACCCAAGCAGTCTGTCTTCTAAAACCTCTGTGGCCCTCCCAATTATCCCTCCTTCTCAGTGTGATGCCATCCCCTCCACAGCCCTCCCAGTAGACAGTGGGCTAGGTTAGTCATAACTCTGTAGGGGTTTTCAGCCTTTGAAGAAGGAGGTGTGTTCTCATGTAAAGGCAAACCATAGGATGTATTGTTTCATACATCCCTGGAGCACTAGCCACCTTAGAGTTCTGGCCCCAGAAGAACAGATGTATTTCTCCAGTCCTAGCACCAAAATTACTCTTTTGGTAACCTTTAATGCTTTTGAAGGGATAAAACTCCACAATAGAGGGAAAGACAAAAAATATGCCAATACAACCACAAAAAGTTTCAACAGTAAGTATGAAATTTGCTTTCCTTATTTCTTTTCATCTTGTGAAATATTCTGCAAACACTAATAATTGTCCCTTATTCTCTCTCTAAAAATAGAATCCTTTTTTTGTAAGAGAGAAAAATACTGAAACAGGGAGAATGCTTTGATGTGATTTAGTCAAGCCAGATCATTTGCACTTCAGCATATCGAACTGCATTTGCACATCAGAACACAGAATCATAAATCAAATGGCCAGCAAGGCACTGAGAAGTGATGTAGTCCAACCCACTACATTCAGGCAACAAGAGGACACTCAAATCACCACAGACAGAAGTTTTTAACAACTTTTACAGAAAGAGATCTCTACCTTCTCATATTTAATAATGCTGATATTTTAAAAAAGAAAAAATAAAACATGCTTTATATCTAACCTAAATGTCTTAAGGTGCAATGGTACAAGAGCATAAGGGTTTTGTATTATTTCATAACATATGGCTAATGTTTAATGATATATTTGATGACTATGGTGAAGAAAGTAAAATTGCATATGTATAATTTATGTAATTAAAAATTTATATAGCTTCATATTTCCAAATATTTAATACTGCCTCTTAAAAATAACAGATCATTGGTTAAGGTGATATAAACAAACAGCATGAACTAAGCTTCCCACACAACATGCTGTTACATAAAACCTGGAGGAAGTAATTCTAAAGGCAACTTTGTTTCTTAGAAATAGTTATATTTAGTGGTAGAAGCAAAATCTGAATTAATTTAAATAAAAGGTTGAACTGAGCAGTGACTAAAGAATAATTTCCTCTCCATCATGTAAAGCTTGGACAATTTTTCCTTTTAAAGGGTTTATGTAAGTGAATTATAGTTTCTAAAAGAAGTATTGTGTTTTCACAAAGATGTTTTCTAGAGACATGAAAATTTTAGTAGGCAATTACTTAAATACTTTTTCTTGACTTTAAATTTCTTTGAGTTTATATTGCCTGATATTTACAGTTCAAAGCTCCCAGATTTGCACATTCCAGAATTAGTACTATTTTTCTAAAATCACCAATAGTTTTCTTGTTACAACAATGGAAATAATGTACTTTTTTATTAAAATTCCCTGTCCATGCTTGTGCCATCATTTCGAAGGTTACTCTGGTCAAAGGATGCAGGGAAGTGACAAAACTGGTAACAGATAGAGGCCATGGCTTTCCAAGAAAAGTTCACACAAGACTTCAGAGGACTTCAGAATTCCTAGGGGTCATTTCATTTGTCATTAAAAAGAAGAATCAGAGGAATTCTTAGGTCACAGAACACATAGGTTGTTCAAAGGCCTTCTCTAGATTCTGTTATGGTCTAGAATCTTATGTGCAATCTTCACCTGGGTACATGCACCCCCCAAAAGGGGCTGTGGATAAAATTCAGGGGATCAGCAAATGTAGATTAAAAGAAGTACCATTTTTATTTTTCACTGACCTTTAACTGAAATTGAGCATTTCCTGAAATTATGAGTGCAGACAACAAACCACAGTGGTATTAAAGTCCTTATGACTTTGCCACCAACAGCAATCATAGATATTTTCTTAACACATTTTGGTTGTTGCAAATATCCCAAAATATACGCCTCATTCGTGCTCATCTCTGTATTAAAGTATGGTAGTTATTATTATTGGACCCACAACCTTTAAATCTTTTGATGACTGTATTTCAATAAAATTGATTTCTCTTATAATTCTATGTGTTTTACTTTATGCATTTACAATTTATTCTATATCCAACTTCCAGCATGACAACTGGAGGGGCTTTGTTGAGCTGCTCCCCAGTGAAACTGGTGAAAATTATTTTAAAAAAGCAATCATCTGAAGACTCTGGAAACAGTCCTCAGTGCAAAGAGAAAATAAACAAATAGCAATTTAATAAAATGTATGAAAATTCAGTAAGAAAGGCAAGAGTATGGTATTTGAACCAAGACGGGTTCCTTCTCTCCCTTCTCTCAGCTCGGCAAGGTAAGGACTCTACTCCAGACTGCTGTGGCCAAGAACAACGGGGCTCCCACTCCCCCCCGGTTCCAGGCAGAGGGCTTTCTTCCCAGAAGGAGCAGAGCTTCAGTGTTTCTCCTCCTACCTCTAGCTGCCTGTTGCTGAGGTCACCCCCAGGTGAATGAGTCCTAGTGAGAAGTGAGGGCTCCGTTTTTTGTCCAAACCCTACTCGTGGAATGATGATCTGCATCAAGCATGGTACACTGAAAATAGCGGCAGCCCAATAGCCCTTTCTCAACTCAGGAGGTGATGGTTCCACATGAGCAAAAGCAAGCCCAGAGGACCTAGGGATGCTGAACCCCCTTCACTGAGCCTCAGCTCCCAGAGCAGGGATGTCACAGAGAAAGCTTGTGATTGTCCCAACCCAAGCTCTAGAGCCCTAGTTCAGAGATTTTGTTTGTGCGGAGCAGCAGGCTGTTAGAAACAGCTCCTAATTCCTTCCCAAAGGAACAAACTTAACTTGCGGCAGAATACGGAGAAGTTTCCTAAGACTCTCAAGAAGAGTGGAGGGTGAAAAACAGTGGGAGATGTGTGGATCGAACGAAGATACAACCTAGATGTAAACTGACTAATTTGCAGTAGAAAAAGAACCAGGATCAGGAAATATCAAACACCGACCTCAGGAACTAGGAAGGAGTCACAGTTTTTTTTAAAGATTTTATTTATTCATTTGACACAGAGAGAGCGCACAAGCAGGGGGAGGGGCAGGCAGAGGGAGAAACAGGCTCCCTGTTGAGCTGGGACCCCGATGCGGGGCTCAGTCCCAAGACCCTGGAATCATGACCTGAGCCTTAGGCAGACGCTTAACCGACTGAGCCACCCAGGCGCCGTTAAGGAGCCACAGTTTGATTGGGATGGTTTGTTAGGAATTTATGCCCCAGAGCATTGCAAAAAGTATAAAACCATCAGTCACCAATTAGTGAAATTTAACAGCTAAGTGTGGTTAGGGAGTGAACACGAGCCCTACCTAGACCACTGTCATCTCAGAACGACTCTTGGCCTACCCAAAGCTGCACCCCCGTGCAGCACGATGTCCAAGATTTAACACTGTGGGTGGAGCAGGGAGAGGGAGGAAAATATACCTCATTAAAATAATTCAGGCAACCACTAAAAAAATTAGCAAATAACAAGAGTTGGGGGTGCTGAGAGGGGGCTGTACCTAGATTTGCTGTAATATATAAAAAAAATCCAGGTTCCAAAAAAAATTATGAGTCACAGAAAGTATTACACCAGGAAAAAAGCAGGCAACAGAACTTGCCAGTGAGAGTGACCAGATGTCAGATTTAAAATTTAAAAGATTTCAGAGAAGCCATTATAAATATATTCACAGAACTAAAGGAAAGAATGACTAAAGAAATAAAGGAAGGTATGAGGGCAATGTTGCATTAAACAGAGAATACCTATAAGGAGAATGGAAATTGGGAAAAAGAGCCAAATGGAAATTCTAGAATCAAAAAGCATAATAATTGAAATTTAAAATTCACAAGAGGGGCTCAACAGTAGATTTGAACTGGCAGAGGAAATAATTAATGAACTTGAAGATGGACTGTTAACAGATTATGTAAGATGAAGAACAGAGAAAAAAAAGAATAAAGAAAAATGGAGCCTGAAATAAATGTGGGCACCATTAAACATACTCACAGATGGGAGTACCAGAAGGACAGAAGAAAAAAATATTGAAAGAAATAATGGCTGAACGCTTCCCAAATCTATTGAAAAACAATAACGAAATATACAGTACAACCAGGAAGCTAAATGCACTCTAAGCAGGAAAGCCCACAGAGAGACCGAGACCCACAGACACATCACAGTAAAAATGCTGAAAGTCAAAGACAGGAGAAAATCTTGAAATCAGCAAGAGGAAAATTCATTTTGAGGAGTTCAGGCACCAGATTGCCCTAGGGGCCACGGACTCAGCAACTTGAAGAACCTCAGGTATAGTCATCTAGAATAAATTAACTGGCCATAGGAGATAATGCGGGGGCGTGGGGGGAATCCAAAACAAAAGTAGGGTGGGTTGGTGGCAGGGAATGCTGGGTTAAAATTAAGTAGATTTTGTTATCATAGGATTTGTCCTGAGTTTTAAAATGTCAGTTGTAACTCTCAAGATAGGAGTAAAAATCATATTACTTCTCAAATTGCTTTGACCATGAAAAGCTTTTTTGGAGTACCTCTCAAGGCTCCAGGTTTGAAAAGCACTTTAAGAAACACTGACCCAAAGTTAATAAAACCAAGAGGTATCGATAACTGCTGGAGTCAATTGGCATCTTCGTTTCCTATATGTCTCTATCAGGCACTACTTTCTCTTGAAGGGATACTTAATAGACCACTATCCATATTTTCAAGGACATCCTAGGTCAAAGGCTGTCTAAGGTTACCAATAATACTGCTTGCAAAGGCCCTCAAATCAAAGTCACCCTGAGGGTGACTATGCCCTAGCCTGCTTTTTTTTGATTTGGGGGATCACATTCTGTTAAAAATCTTTAGACTCTACATTAATGAGTGCAGAAAAGGACAACCACTGCTAACGGGCTTCTCCGCATGGAAAATTCCTTCCCATTCCTGTTTCTAGTCTTAGGTGCTGGTTTATAATAACACCCTATCAAAATGTTGCATGCAGCTTCAAAAAATGTAGCCATCATCTGAGAGCTATACTTAACATCAAATGCCAAGGCAGATTTATCAGCAGCTGAGGCCTGGAGCATAGCCAGTTGGCGCACTGAAGCTTTGCTCACTGAAACTCACCATCAGAGGGTGTACATTAGAGGAAGATGGACTCAAGCCAGATATCAAGAAGCTGTGGCTCAGCAACTTGAATTAGGATGACAGCAAACAAGGAGTACTGGAGGAGGGGCATAAAAGTACACAGAGACAACTTCAAGAAACATAATATTGCCACTGCCTGTCAGAAAATAACAGTAGCAGCAGATAGACCAAGCTTAGCGTGCCTAAAGAAGTGAAGTAGCTATTTTTTTTTTTTTGCAGAAATGCTTGTAACATCTAAGAGAAAATGGTGATTCATAAAAAGGAACTAAACATCACCTAAAATGCAGAGACAAAGAGATGAAAACTCACTATGGAAATGACTTAGTCCAACCAAGTCTATCATCAAATACAAATACTCTGCATAGAAAACACGGTTTCTACATATTCCATATGGCCACTGACCTTCTCTCCTCTAATCCTAACAGTTGTGCAAACTTGGAAGCCTCTGAAGTAAATCCCATCCTGCCAGAAATACTTAAAATGATTTCTGTTTTCCTGATCCAAATAATTGTATTTCACTTTTCCTATTCAGAGAGCCTAATGACAATCAACTGAATTATTGTAATGGAAAGGGTTTTACTTTCCTAGAAAATTGTGCATAAATTAGTGAGCATTCAATACTGGCTTTTTCATAGATTAATAAAAGGAAAGAGTAGAAATCTATCCTAGTTATGGTGGCCTTCCTAGGAGCAGGCCTCTTTCTGAGTAGAAAAAGAGTGCATGCATAAGACAAAGCCAACCAATGACTACCAACAATGGCAATGACAAATAGATCTCAAAGAGCCAGAACAAGTTTGGATAAGGAAAGGGGTTGCAAACAGAAAGAAAAGCATCAAAGATAAAGAGTATCTTGAGCCAAAAGAGGACGAAGGGGCAATCAGAAGCCCAAGGATTATACCAAGAATCCATAAAAACCAAAAGAGCTCACTTATCAAATTAACATATTTTTTAAATAATATCTTATTTTGGCAAATTCAGAAATACAACCACT